>NC_043963.1:3221184-3228684 GCF_902148855.1 Sphaeramia orbicularis
CACACACACACACATACACACACACACACACACACCGCATCTGTTTAAGTCCACACACACACACACACACACACACACACCACATCTGTTTAAGTCCACACACACACACATACACACACACACACACACACCGCATCTGTTTAAGTCCACACACACACACACACACACACCGCATCTGTTTAAGTCCACACACACACACACACATACACACACCGCATCTGTTTAAGTCCACACACACACACACACACACATACACACACACACACACCGCATCTGTTTAAGTCCACACACACATACACACACACACACACACACACACACACACACCTGTTTGAGTCCAACCACCACCCAGTTACTGCAGTTCCAGACTGTGACCAGCAGGGGTCAGTCTGGTACCAGATCAGAACCACAACCAGAACCACCACAGACTGGATCAGACACTGATAAAGGATCAAACTCATAGTTTCATCTGTTTTATAGAATCATCAAGTTTAATTAAACTCAAACTCACAGATGTTTATTTTTACAGTGGATGACTGAACACTGTGTCTGATAATGTAGACGCTGCATCAGCTGATAGTTCACATTCTAGCTCTGTTAGCTTAGCTCTGTTAGCTTAGCTCTGTTAGCTTAGCTCTGTTAGTTTAGCTCTGTTAGCTTAGCTGTGTTTTTAGGATAAAACAGCCACAGTAAAACAACTAATCACCTGTTTTTTGTTGGTTTGTGTCGTCAATAACTGAACTAAAGATCTGTTTGAATCCAACAAATGAAGTCTGAACTGTCACAGTTTAGTCTGAACTGAGGAGAAACAAACGGAAACTTAGTAATAAACATTTAGTGGATATGAAGACTTAGAAGTTCAGATGGAAGACACATGTTCAGTAATATTCATATGAACATCCTGTTGTTTGAGGCACAAAAAACAAGTTTCTGTCAAGAAAGAAAGGAAGAAAAATCTTCACCAAAGTAGTAAAACATGACTTCTACTATATCCACTATGTTTCCAAAAGTATGTGGACACGTTGCATCCAGGTGTCTCTTTTCTAACAGGGGTCTGGGATACAAAACAATAAGGACTAATGTCAGAATAGAGTTTTATATTTATATTTAATATTAATGTTTTTGTGTCCGATCCTCATGAACAGGACATCTGACAGCTGGAGACATGATGTGTCCACATATTTATGTCCATAGAGTTCAGAAATATCAATATTGATCCTCACTCAGATGTGATGAAAGTAGATGATTAGATGTGGAAGAACATTATCAAAAGTAAGAACATCCCATAATAAGAGGAGCTAAAACAACCAGGATGAGATAAATGTTTTTTAGATGGACATCAGTGAAGCTGCAGACAGAGTCGTCTGGTCATAAACTCTCATTTACTCATATTTTCCAGACGTTTCCGTCGTCAGGACGTGAGGAACGGAGACCCCAACACCTTATGTTCAGGAGGTAGGACCACCTCAACATTTAACCCTTTAAGTACATCTTTAAAATACATCTGTCTGAAACCCACCAACACCACAGGTCAACAGATCAGAGGAATTTACACTAGAGATATTTAACCCCTGAATGGAAATGTCAAATTATACCAAAAAAAAAAAAGATTTCAACTCATTGAACTGCAATAAAAGTCTGATTGTGTGAACAACTGAAAACTGAAGTGGTAAAAAAATACATAAATAAATTAAGCTGATTTTATGTGTAATTTAGTTCCATTTTAGTTCATTTCCCATTCATTAAAACTACTTTTTTGCATTTGTAAAGTATCCTTTAACAAAAAATGTGAATAATCTGATGAAATGTGTGAATATAACTCAGTGTAATTGGACCAGTATTCTGAATATTCTGTCTGTTATTAAATGTGTGTGTTTGTAGATTCACTGTATCTGTACGTTAGAATGAACACGTATAAATGATAAACTGAGGCAGAGTAGTGGTAAAATTACACTGATTTATCCTAAAAAATATCAGGTTCACATTTTTTAAAGGATATTTTGTAGATGTAAACATTTTCATATAATGTAATTTAACTTTTTTACTGTAAAACATGGAGGACAGTTTGTATTTGTCCTTTTGTCTCTGTTGTGGTGTTGTCTTCTTCCTGGTCTGATCCTCTGTGGGTTCTGTTGGACCATCTGTGGGTTCTGTTGGATCCTCTGTGGGTTCTGTTGGATCCTCTGTGGGACCATCTGTGGGTTCTGTTGGACCATCTGTGGGTTCTGTTGGATCCTCTGTGGGTTCTGTGGTTCAGATCCAGCTCATGTCCTGTCCTCTGCTGCCCCCTACAGACCACCACAAGCACCGCGTGGCTGAGAGGAAGCTGTTTGGAGTGGAGGGCAGCAGTACGTTCCTGGAGTGCATCCCCAAGTCCCTCCAGGCCAGAGTGACCTGGACCTTCCAGAAACATCCACAGAGTCCACGGGAAGAGGTGAGACCTCTTCAGACCGGACCCACAGGCCTGAAGGACCCAGAAAACTCATCAGCACTACCAGAACAGGGACTGGGTTCTATATCTGTCAGCATGATCTGGATCCACAATAAGAAACAACAGAGCAGATCAGTGTTCCCCAGTTGGGGGGGGCCGCACTGAGACTGTGGGGGGGGGGGCCTGTTGAAATAGCAGCATGTTATCTCAGTGTCAAATTTCCATGCCCCCACCTCGGTTCTGCACAATAAGGTGCATTGCAGCACTTCTTGAGCTAACCCCCCCCCCCCACACACACACACACACACACACACACACACACACACACACCTATGCTACGTAAATAAACTCCCTCAGACCCCCCCCCCCCACACACACACACACACACACCTATGCTACGTAAATAAACTCCCTCAGACCCCCCCCCCCACACACACACACACTCTACAACTTGTTTTGGAGGAGGGGGGACGTAACAATATGAAAAATTCATATCACGGTTATTGTGACCAGAATTTTCAGTTATCATTATTGTCACAGTATTGTTGAAATGTGCTCATAATGTTCAAAAAGTACGAACACACAGCCTGAAAGAATTTAACCAGGTAGTATTTTGAAAACAAATAAAAAAGAATTGAATACAATAAAAGGCACAATGTGCTTTCTGTTGCAGAAACATTCAAATATTAAACATCAAACATACAAATGCACATCACAGATGGAACCTTATTGCTGTTATTTGACTGTTTTCTATATGCAGTGCAGTATAAAGTGCAGTAAACACAGTTATGATCAGTAGAATTTCAACTGTAATACCAACTGTAGGGAATTTTACCGCGGTTTACTGTTATACTGGTAATCGTTACGTCCCTACTACAGAGGGCTATAATGGTCAAACCCCCCCACCCCATCGCAACATTTTTTTTGGGGGGGGGGGGGGAGCAGGAGGTCCATGATGATGTAAATGGCGTTTGTTGAAGGTTGAGACCCTCTGCTGTGGAAGACAGATCCTTTTCTTTTGTCCGTTCTTTTCCTCCTCTTATGTCCATATTTTTATGTCATGTGATCTGTGTCCAGGTGCGTCTGGATGACCGCCTCCTCCAGACCGACAGGGGGCTCCTGGTCCGCCGAGTCCTGAAGAGGGACGTGGGCGTGTACCAGTGCCACGCCATGGAGCACGGCTTCACGCAGACGTTACTGGGCATCACCCTGGAGGTCGTCCCCTCCACCTCCCCCTCCGAACCCCCCGTCCGACCGGACCCCCGGAGCGGGGGCGGGCCGCCGTCGACCAATCAGAAGCTGTGGTACAGGGACTTCATGCAGCTGGTGGACCACCCCAACCTGAGCGCCGTGGACCAGATCTGCGAACAGGTCTGGGCCCGGAAGAACGCCGGCGCCGACCCGGCGGAGAAGAGCTTCCCGACGGCGCCGAAGGAGGCGCCTCCTCTGGGCCCGGTGGGTCGCCCCGCCAACAAGAAGTGGAAACACCTCCAGGAGATCCGGAAGGGGAGGAACCGCCGGACCCACGACGGGAAACCCAGCCCCCGAGCGCCACGCAGCGCCGGAGAGTAAAAGCAACGGACCAGAACCAAACAGACTGAAACAGGAAGAAGGACTGAGACACACACGACTGGAGGGGTTCACTGACACACACACACACACACACACACACACACACTGAGACACACTCAAAGACACACACACACACCACACACTGAGACACACACACACTGAGACACACACACACTGAGACACACACAAACACACACACACACACACACATTGAGACACACACACACACACACACACACAAAAACACACATACTGAGACACACACACTGAGACACACAAACACACACACACACACACACTGAGACAAACGACTGGAGGTGTTCACTGAGACACGCACACATACAGAGACACACACAAACACACACACACAAAAACACACACACACAAACATACACAGAGACACACACATACACAAAAACACACACACAAACACACACACACACAAACATACACAGAGACACACACACACAAACACACACACACAGCACCTCCTCATTGTGTTTGTTTATCCCTGGATCTCCCCTCCATACGGACCCTGGACCCTGTTGACCCCTGACCCGGGACCTCATTAAACCTGGACCCCATTGACCGACCCCTGTCCCTGTTGACCCTGTCTCACTTGACCCCAGACCCTGCTGACCAGCCCCTGTTGACCCCTGACCCCGTTGACCCCTGACCCTGCATGTGCTGCCTTAGACTGATTCTGCACGATCCCTTTACACTGATCCACTAACGTCGTCGAGTGTACAAACAAACAAACAAACAAACAAACAGGTGTGTGGACGTCACACCTGAGTCTGTGGGCAATAAACGTACACTCACCCGACCCTTGACCCTTGACCCCTGAGCCCTGACCTCTGACCCCTCCTCTGTCATCGACTGTAAATAAAGTCCCAGGATGCCAGTTCGACCGTCACATGACACATGGAAGAACCCAGAATTCAATCACACTTCCCTCTGGTTCTGGTTCTGGATCTGGATCTGGTTCTGGGCTGGTGCAGGTTCTGAGGTGGTTCTGCGTGGGCCTGGTTCTCCATTGGTCTGAGTCCAGACCACAGCTGCAGTACCAGTCCGTTGTGGTCTCTTCCTTTTAGGGGTTCAACTTTTTGTCTGTTGTTGGTTTGGTCCTCCAGTATCTGGAACCATGTGACCCCTCAGACCACATGGATCTGGATTAGTCCACACCTGACTGTTTGGATCTGGTCCTGGTTTTGACCCGGTCTTGGTCTGGAGTCTTCAAAGTCTGAATTCACTCTGGTCTTGGTCAGAACTTTAAGTTTTAACTCCAACACTTTTCAACAACAATGGACCACATGTTACTTTACAATCGGGTCAAACCAGAACCATCCTGGGTCCATGGAACCCTGGTTGGGGGGCCTGTTTAATCTTTTCTAAAAGTTCCGTCTGAAACCTTCCAAACAGTCAACGGTTCCTTTTCCTGTTCCACTGATTTCATCGATGTTTGGGTCATTCTACCGACCTGCTGAACGGACACTGAAGCCACATCATGTCAAACAGAACCCGACAGAAGGAGCACCGATGCTGATCCTTGGCAAAACCATGGACCGTGGACCGTCTGCGTGGTGGACCGTCCTCTGTGGTTTGGACTGGACTCGACACTAGACCTGTCCTCTTGGTCTCATTCTTCCAAATAATCCCGACTCTGATGTAAGAGGTTCTTGATTCAAGGCCAGAACCACATTAGCGCTGCTCAGGACCCAGTTTTACAAACTGAGAGCCGGTTCTTTAGTTGATGAAGCTCAAAGAACCGGTTCAAGGTCAGACCCCGCCCCCTGACCCCGCCCTCATTTCAGTGGAACAGGAGGAACTGTAACTGGAAACTCACATCTGCGTTTATGCTTCTGCACAAACACGACCTGTTGAAGATGAATGAGGAACCATCAGCTGTGGACTGGACCAGAACCACCTGACAGAACCAGGGCCCAGGGACCTTTATTTGACGTTACTGGTCCAAACCACTAAGGACGGATGGAAAACGGCTGGTGTGGAAACGGTTAAAACAACGAACAGGAGGATGTGGAGCGTACAGACGGGTCCATGAGCCCTTAAACAGACCCAGACGCTGTAGGAGCAGGTGATTTGACCAAGACCATCCTGTTTGAATGGAAATGTGCAGGGGAACGTTCTCTGTGTGGTCTAAAGAAACGTCACAAAGTCTGAAATAGTATTTTACAGAATCACAGATAGAAGTTGACCTGTGGTTTCACTGCTGATCCAAGTCAAAGTCAAAAACAAAAGCGTGAAATAATAATAAATGTGGGACTGAACCTAAAATTAACAGAGAAAATCTGGGTGATTCCAGTTGAAAGTTTAGGTTGTTGAGCTTCTATTTTCCATCAGTCAGCAGGAACTTTGGAAAACGTTCATTGAAAACAGCAAATTTTGATAAAACTCTTAAAATTTAGCAACAGAAGTGTTTTCGTTCGTCACATGGCTGACATACAGACACAAACATTCACTTTTATGGGTGATTTAGATTAACTCATCAACCTATCAGTGCAGGTCTGTGGATGGTGGGAGGAGCCAGAGAACCCTGGTGTTGGAATCGAACCCAGGACCTTCTTAATGTGCCGGTGTCGCCCGACATAGAAACATCAATATTAATAATCAATATGATATGTATCCCATAATATTAAACTCTATTCTGACATTAGTCCTTATTGTTTTGGATCCCAGACCCTGTTAGAAAAGAATCACCTGGATTCAACGTGTCCACAAACTTTTGGACATTTGTGTTTGAGTTAATTATGAATATGAGGCTAACGACGTGCATCTTAAACTCTTCTGATTCCAGAATCCAGTGACTCCGTCTTTTGTCTCAGCGTGTATCACAGAATTTTTCTCTCACCACCGTGTCGTAAACGGTGAACGTTTCATTCACGTACGTTAATGTCGTTCAGCTGCTTCTGCTTTTATTTGATCAGCAGCTTTTCAACCGTTAACCTACTATTGACCAAGGTTATTATCGTTAACGAAAACTAATAAAATGACGAAAACTAGAATTGAAAAAACATTTTCATGAACTGAAATAAATAAAAACTATAATTAAAAGTAAAAAATGATAACTGAAACTGTATTGTGTGTTCACAAAACTAACTAAAACCTATAAAAATCATGGATAAAATTCCCTTCGTTTTCATCTTTGTCAATGTCGGATTGATACGAAATCGATTTACTTCGCTTAAGCAATTTTAGTGAGCGGCACCATACGGTACTTCAGGGTCCATCACTTGTGGTTTCCAGTCGTCTTCTGGTCCCCACTCTACCTGGAAACATGGAGACTAAAGCAGCAGAGTCCTGTCTGGGATTGATTTGAATACGACGACAGAAGAAGAGAAAAGAGACGACTGAACTAAAATTAAACTAAAACTAAGCATTTAACAAAAAACAAAAACTAATAAAAAACTAGCAAACCTGCCCTAAAAACAAATTAAAACTGAATTAGAGAAAAAAAAACCTCATAACTAAATAAAACT
>NC_043963.1:3233684-3314081 GCF_902148855.1 Sphaeramia orbicularis
GGTCTCCAGGAAGAGGACCTGGTACCAGAGTCGAGCCGGAGCCCTGTAGTGGAAACGCAGCATAAGGGTCCTGATGAAGCTCTGGTGCCCCAGGAATGAGTCCAGTTCACCACCAGGTATGTGAACCGGGCTCTGGTCGTAGATGAACTGAAGGGTCCCATGGAGGATTACCCCCACCCCCATAAGGTTGGAACACCCCCTCCTGAAACATGGAACCTCCATCTGGTCTGAGGGTCCACAGGTTCTGTTCACGACCTCCATCTGACGTAGAAACGATGAACCAGCCACGACGGCGTCCGAAAACTGAGGACGGAGCTCATCCAACGCTGGAACCGAGTCCCAGAGGAGTTTCAGAATAATGGACAAAACCGTTGAACGTAGGATTGGAATGTTCCTGACCTGAACTGTTTTTAACTTTAGCAACAGCAGGGATTTTAAAACCACAGATCTGAAAACACACCATGGTACGTTCAGTTTAATGAAAACACAGGTGATGGGGGGGGGGGGGTTACACACACACACACACACACACACACACACACACACACACACACACACACACACACACACACACTCTTTATTTCAGTGAATGTATTGAATATTCAGGTCATTACTGCACAGATACTAGTGGGTGTGGTCATGAGTGGGTGTGGTCATGAGTGGGTGTGGTCATGGAGCTCAGCACAGTTCTGTTGGACAGAAGAGGACCTCTGCTACGTCACAGGAAAACACAGGGTGGTGCCACCGTCTGGTACTCTAGTATTACAGGGTACCACAGCTACTGGCATTAGAATCACAAACACTTTACTGATCGTCGGATGGGAAATGACTGGAATATTATTATTGTGTGTTTTTGATTATTATCTCATAAAGACCTGCTGTTCCTTTTGTTCCTGTTCCCAAATTATTTATTCTCTATTTAACCTTTAAGTCATTTATTACCATTTGTTAGAATATTATCATGTATTTTTCTGTATTTAATTCACTGATCATGTAGATCAGGGGTCTCAAACATGCGGCCCACCAAAGGTTTCAATCCGGCCCCTGGGATGAAGTCATTTTAGTTTAGAGTTCAGGTTTATTCAGTTATTTTAGTTCAGGTTCCGCAGACAGACCAAGTCAAATAACAGCAGAATAACCCACAAAAAAGAAGGACTCCAGATTTTCTTCTCGGTTTGATGTGAAAAAAAAAAATTACATTATGCCTATAAATAATGACAACTTCAAAGTTTTTGTCTTTGTTTTACTGCAAAAAAAAAATTTATGAAAATATTTACATTTACAAACTCTCCTGTAACAATAAAATGTGAATAACCTGAACAAATCTGAACAACCTGAAATGTCTAAAGAAAGTTCAGTCCAGTTTGAACTCTTGTCTTCCTGTTCCTCAGTGTTTAGTGTCTTCGTAGATCTGATCCAGAATGCACATGGACTCATGAGAAGTGGAGGCAGAAGATTACTAAAATTTCACTGATTTTTCTGAAGAAATTTCAGTTTTTTCAGGTTATTCACATCTTTTTTGTTTGGATAGTTTATAAAAGTATTTTCATAATTTAATGGGTTTTTTGCACTAAAACAAAACTTGTCAGTTGTTGTTATTTAGAGGTTAGTAGGTTATTACTTCACTGCTCCGGCCCACTGGAGGTCAAACCTGGTTGAACGTGGAACCTGAAAGAACATGAGTTTGAGAACCCTGATGGAGATGTTCATGAAAACTCAAAGTAAATTCTATGGTTACTCTATGAAAACCAAGAAAACTGAAGAAACAGTGACCTTTCCAGCCTCTGAACGTCCAAATATGGTCATATCTGATGACCATGAAAGATGAACTGTATTTGACACCAGATGTTGACATGGGCTGACAGGATCAGCAGGAAGGAAACAGTTCAGATCAGTAGATGGTTCTGGTTAAAGGTGGATGTTTGGTCTTTAAAGGTAATTATTATCGTTACAATAATATTAAAAACACTTAGTGGTTTTAGTATTATGGGATGGAGTTGTGGTGTAATGGTCTGGACTCCCAGTGAGCAGGTTCTGGTTCTGTGTGTTGGGTTCCTGTTCCTCTGGTCCACAGGTTCCTTCAGCTGTTCCATCCATTAAAGCAGGTACGTGTTCCTCCTCCTGTTGGGGTTCAGGACCACGGGGCTGGTGGAGGTCTGGAGGTGGACCACTGATACTCACATGTGCTAATGCTAAAGCTAGGTCCAGTGCATTGTGGGTACAGTTCAGTCTGACTTTACCTTCTGGGACACTACAGGAGGTGGTGTGAACCCAGTTTAGGTCTGGACCGTTCCTCCTCCAGTGCAGAACTCCTCAGATGTTCGTGGTTTTCCTCCTGTTTCAGTCAGACCTGAACCCTTCTGTGGTGACTCTACCTGGTCTGTCTGAAGTCCAGGTCCCCCCCACCCTTAAAAACAGGTACGTGTGTGTTCTCCTCTACCAACGTGTTCATGTGGATCTGGAGTCAGGCCTGGACCACGTTGAATGGGTGCTACATGCTAATGCTACATGCTAATGCTAATGCTAGGTTCAGTGTTATGGAGCTGATTTAGGGCCATAAGTTTTGTGTGTGAAAATACAAAATTTGAAACTGAAAATTTAAGTTTTAATCTTGAATTTTGAAAAATACAACAATGTATTCCAATTAAAAATAAGTGTATGAAAAGTTTTTTCAGGTTAAATATAATTTTGATTAACTTTGGTAATTCTTTTCAATAAATTATTTTCATTTTTCACTTTCATATGTATTCTAATATGAGTTGTTTTTTGTTTTGCGTGTTTTACCTTTTCAGTTTCAGATCTTATTTTTTAGTTTCAAATCTTTTTTTTCAATTTCTGATCCCTCTTTCACTTGTTCAACTTTTGGCCCTGATGTGGTGTGGAGGGCGTGGCCTCAACTGAGAGGGGCGTGGAATCATGAGTGACAGCATGACACAAATCTCAGGGACCTTCCCCGCTCATGTTGCCTTCAGGGAACGTAGGAACTAAAACGATTCAGCCTCAACACTTTATATCCACTGTTCGTCACTGGTAATGAAAAACCTGACACCAGTGACAAACCTACATTTAAAAACTGTTTTAAACAGAACTGAGCAGCATTTGTGCTGTTAGAGTAACACATGATGCCAGACTGTGCAGATAAACAGACACACGTCAAACACATGTTTCTGATTTCCACACAGCAGTGAAGGTGCGTCAGTTTGTGGTTTCACTTCCTGTTTCAGTCCCAGCAGCAGGAAATGAACAGACAGGAAAACTGAGCGCTTGGACTGTCAGAAAAAGCAGTAAATCTAATAGTTCCAGAGAACGGTGGGTGGAGCATATGAACGCTGCTGTGACACTGCACCGGATCCAGTCACGTTCCAGTTCCGTTCTTGGAACCGGTTCCGTTTAAGGATCGTGGAACTAGTTCCGTTTACAGAACTCAACCAAACCTCAGACCTCCAGCCCCGCCTAGTGCCCTCGAAGCCCCGCCTCCTGTGGGGTTTGGAGGGGCTGTGAACCGGCAGACCACACCTCCACGGACCTCAGATCTAGTTCGGAATAACACACTCCATCAGGTTAATACACATTTGGACTCTGAGTCATTTTAGAAACAAAAATAAGAATTTAAACAAAAGTGATCAATGCACTGATATTCATCCCATAATATAAAAGTATATTCTGACAGATTCTGAATTTTTTTCCAGTGGCCTTAATTCTCCTCCATAGAACGTCGATGGTTAGATGTGGAAGAAAATAATTATTTACAGTCTGAGCAGGAAAAATATTTTAGAAATTTAGAGGAAGAACATTTCAAATCAATCATAGATTTAAAAAAAAATGTTGATATAAATTAAATCCAAACCATCTGAGTCATTTTAGAAACAAACATAATTTAACCCAAACTAACCAATGCACTGATATCTATCCCATAATATAAAACTCTATTCTGACATTAGTCCTTATTGTTTTGGATCCCAGACCCTGTTAGAAAAGAAACACCTGGATTTAACGTGTCCACAAACTTTTGTCCATTAATGGATGAGTTACACATTTATAACATGAGGATAATGATGTTTTATGGAGGAAACGTCCATAAAAGCGTCTGTAGTTGAATCAGAATCATTAGCATTAATTAAGTCCAAGTGTTTCATTAAAACAGCAGAAAAAAAACTCCAGTGAAAACCGAACAGAATGATAATAAATAAAGTTTTTAATGTATATTTATACACTGTAAATATATTCAGAATACATAGTAAACATAATTGTACACAATAACAGGATATACTTTCTCTGGGACACGTTTCATACTCAGATACTTCAAGTATGCAGACTCAGTTATAGCGTCGGATACACTGCAGTGTTTTCTTGGCAGATGGAAGAAAATCCAAAGAATAAAGAGAGCATAGAAGAAGAGACGCCGTCAGTTAATCTGGAAGAATCCCATCATGCAGTGCAGTAATATTGCAGATAACTTTGGTACGGTGTCAACCAAAAAAACACAAAGCATGTGAGTTCATTTACAAAAGCAGAGCGAACAGCAGGAGCGCCGTTGAATCTGCAGTTGAAGAGCAGCGGAAGAACAACACCACACCGGATGAACTGAAGGAGGACGACTGTACACGCCTGGGAGAGGTACATTCAACAGGCTCTGACTCCGCCCCCTTTTACCAACACTCCCAAATACAGACGACGCTCACCAGTAGAGCTGGAAGAAAATACCGGGTCTGGAATATAGCACGATATTTCATCTCACAATACTGTAACAATATTCAAAATACTGTATCGATAATTTCAGGTATTTATTCAAATGCAGATACAGTGGAGGTTCAGTTTAGGATTTTTTTGTTTTTCTTTTTTGTTTATATTCTATTTATTATTATTTCAAACTCTTTTATTAAATAATGTTAGTTCTTATGTTTGGATTGAACTCAAATCCTGTTCTGATGTTCGTTCTGAACTAATAGAATCTGAACATTTGAACAGGATCTGAAACTGGAATAAACACAGTTGGAACATTTGGTGGTAGAACATTAGATCCTGTTGTGATCAAATACAAATGTGTTTAGTATTTGTGCAGATTTCTGCTGTAATTCAATTCTTCCAGGAAATAATCATTTTAAAAAAGAAACAAAAAATTGCCTTTTTAACAGTATCATGATATATCGTATCTTGACTCTAGTATTGTGATTTGTATCATATCACCAGATTCTTGCCGATACACAGCCCTACTCATCATCATCTTCATCATCATCATCATCACTGACTTCACACATGTACACAGAATTCCCTTCATGCACTTTTTCTTCTTTTCGTTTTAACGCTGAATCGCAGTAAATGACGATTATAAAAAACACTCGGATCCAAATTCTCTTTGTTTCCTGTTTGAATTCCATCCCGTCCGTTGGCTGATAGTGTGTTTATTGTCACTATCTGCTTCCAGTTCGTCCCGTAGTGACGTATAAATAACAGATTCACAGCAGATAAATGACTCGACTTCCTTCGAGTCCAACTCTTTAGAAACTCGTCAGATCAATATTCGTCTATTGCTAAAAAATTCTTCACAACTTAAGTCACATCAGTAACAACAGCAAACAGTTAAAAAAAGAAAGAAACCAAATAAGAAAAGAAACCTGACGTGATTCAGAGAAAAGATTCTGCACCTGAAGACGAACGACCTGAAACTGCCCCGTATAAGGCCCTGGATTGAAACATGGATCCGGATCTGGCTCCGGATCCGGATCTGGACGTCCACATCTGTCACAAAACTCGTGGATTTGTCAGAAAATGTGTCTTAGAAAACGTGGATCAGGGTAAAAAAAAAAAAAAAAGAAAATGTGGATCTGTGGGAAAAAAACAAGCAACAAGATAAAACATCTGGATTTTTCGCAAAATGACCAGATCTGTCACAAAACTTGTGGATTTGTCGGATCTGTCGAAACACTAGAACTGGTGGTGAAAGATCTGGATCTGTCGTCAAAATGAAATCTGAGATGTGTTGTATTCTGTCAGAAACCAGAATATGTTTTGGACAAATGAACAGGTAGATGAAGCGCGTAGATCAAAAAAGTTCGCAAACGTCTACAAACGGATCTGTCAGAACTTGGAAAATGAACATCCATCGCATGACGTGTGGTTCTGCTGCAGAACGTGGATCTGTCAAAACACTGAAACATCTGTTAGAAAAGGTGAATCCATAAACGGAAAATAAAGACTTGAATTAAACACAAAGGGTCTGATTTACTGAAGGTGGACAGAAAAAACCTGTTAAAGCTGATCTTCTGCCAGGACACGCTGAGGGCTGAGTCTAACGGACAGAAGTCGTCCAACACATTTAACGTGTTTGTGTTGACGAATATAAATACGGGCGTTTCTGCCAGAACGCACACAACTATCGGTAGGAGGAGACGCAAATATTTGTGTAGTGTGTGAAATGTGACTGAACTGAACCTGACCGCAGCTGAACCTGACCGCAGAGTTTGGGTTTAATCTGGTCTTAAAGTCCGGTTTAAACTGGACCTGCTCCAGCCTAAAGGACGCCACAGGTCCGATTGAAGGAACCGACAGAACCGACCTGTTCTGACCACAGCGACGTTCACAGAAACGGAAGAAAAACTCCTGCAGACCTACATCCTACCCACAATGCACTGGGAAAACTTCCAGTGCCCGTTCTTCAGAGTAAATCAGGCCCTTAGATTAAAAAACTGCTGGAAAATGTCTGGATTTACTGGAAAACTTTTCAAAAACTCCCTGAAACTACGAAAAGGTCTGGACGTGTTTAAGGACGATAGAAAATGTGGATCTGCAGAAGAGGAAAAAAAAAAAGAGTCTGAAACGGAGAACGAGTGTGAGAGAGAGAGAGAGAGAGAGAGAGAGAGAGAGAGAGAGAGAGAGAGACTGAGACAACAGATGGAACCCCTTAACCTTTAACCTTTAACCCTTTAACCCCTTAACCTTTAACCCTTTAACCCCTTAACCTTTAAACTTTAACCCTTTAACCCTTAACCCTTTAACCTTTAACCCCTTAACCCTTTAACCTTTAACCCCTTAACCTTTAACCCTTAACCCTTTAACCTTTAACCCTTTAACCTTTAACCCTTTAACCTTTAACCCTTTAACCTTTAACCCTTAACCCTTTAACCCTTTAACCTTTAACCCTTTAACCTTTAACCCTTTAACCCTTTAACCCTTAACCCTTTAACCTTTAACCCCTTAACCTTTAACCCTTTAACCTTTAACCCTTTAACCTTTAACCCTTAACCCTTTAACCTTTAACCCTTTAACCCTTAACCCTTTAACCTTTAACCCCTGCTGTCTGCTCTGATCGTCCTGAACGTGGTTTTATTTTAAATGTAACTTCCACCGTTAGTTCAACAGTTCCATTTGCAGACGTGCTGATCGCTCAGACCTCGTCCTGTCCAGAACCGTCTGAGCGTGCTCAGACCTGATGTGAAACTAAAACTGCGTCTGGTGAACGTTTTCACCTGTGGATCCTTCAGTTCTAACTCCGCCCCCTGAACAGGAGGAAAGGCCTACTGCTGTAGGTTCAGTTTGTTTGTTTGTTTGTTTGTTTACACTTTCGCAGTAAAACTATTGGTTGAATTCAGACCTAATGTGGTTGAAATTTTTCCAGTGACCCAGAATAGATGCGATTACATTTTAGGAAAATGAGGTCAAAGTTCAAATTTTTTATGAATTTTTCAAATCTTTTTATAGTGGGGAAAATTTAAAATGTCTGTAAAACGTCAGTTTAGTTTCATTTTGCTTCAGCCTTGGCACAAACATAAACCCCACTGACAGAAAGCGAAGGCAGGTGGACTTTTTCACATTTTGGGTCATTTTTTTTTTTTTTTTCAACCACTTCATTAACGTTGTGGTTCACTGACTTCATAAAGTTCAGGAAAATCAGTCCAATTAAAGCCTCTGTGAATTCATTTCTAATTAACTCGTTAATCCCAAAATAAGCGTGAGGGGCGGGGTTTGTTGTGCCTGGCCTGCCACTTGTTGGTGATATAAAAAGGGGCGTGGCTTATTGTGACTGACACGGCTCAGTCTCCAGCAGAGGTTCAGACCCAGCAGAACAAACTCTGGTTCTGGTTCTGGTTCTGGACGGACGTCAACTCAAACGGACCGAACGGAACCGAAGCGCAGACACGGTCTGAGCTCTGATGAACGAAGAGACAGAAGACGACTGGGCCGAGCGGCACCGAGGGAACCGGATCTGGTCCAGGTTCAGCTCCTGAAACGGTCCAGATGAAAACTGAAGCAGTTCCGTTTACACCGTCTGCTCTGGGTTCTGGGTTTGGAGGTCCACACTGATGTGGAACCCTCTAAAGCAGGGAGGTCAAACATACGGCCCGTGGACCAGAACAGGACCGACAAAGGGTCCGGTCCGGTCCGGTCTGGTCCATGGGAGGAATGTGTGAAATACTAACCATCAGGTTAGTTCAGGTTCCACATTCAGACCCAGATGATCTAAAGTGGACCAGAACCAGGAAAATAAGAACAGAATCATCAATAATAATAAATATAAACAATGACAAAAACAAACTTTTCATTTTTAGAGTGAAAACATAAATTTACAGGAAGAAAATGTTTACATCTGCAAACTATTCTTTAAATTAAAAAATCTAAATAAATCCTTTGAAGGACGCTGTGCACATTCACTGGTTCCCTGAAGAGAACTACTGCGAAGTTTAAGATACTGTCGGAGAACGGACACGACGAGGACGAACCATCTGAGCCGTTTGTTTTGGGCTGAAGTTCATGTGTTGGACTCAAACCAAAAACTGAAAGGACATTTGTCTTTTTTTTTTTTTTTTAACAGTGTCGATCTGCTGCTGAATTTACCTGTTCATTCCAAATAAGGATACAATAAAAAAAAAAGAATATGAACTGTGAGTGTAATTGGACCAATATTCTGCTTCAGTTTATCATTTATACATGTTCCTGGTAACGTACAGACCAAGGTTCAAATAGTTTTGGATTTTTCATTCTAGTTTAGTTTTATTTAGTTTGACTTTTTTTTTTCTCTAATTCAGTTCATTTTAATTCATTTTCAGAGCAGGTTTACGAGTTTGTATTAGTTTTCATTTGTTTCTAAATGCTTAGTTGTAGTTCAGTTGTAGTTCAGTTGTAGTTCAGTTGTAGTTCAGTTGTAGTTCAGTTGTAGTTCAGTTGTAGTTCAGTGGTCTCTTTTCTCTTCTTCTCTGTGGTCGTATTCACATAAATCCCAGACAGGACTCTGCTGCTTTCGTCTGCAGGTTTCCAGGTAGAGTGGGGACCAGAAGACGACTGGAAACCACAAGTGACGGACCCTTAAATATCATACGGTGCCAGCAGCTAAAATTGCTTGAGGGAAATAAATTGATTTCGTATCAGTCTGACGTTGACAAAAACAAAAACAAAGGGAATTCTATCCATAATTTTATAGGTTTTCGTTAGTTTTGTAAACACACAATACAGTTCCAGTTAGTTATCGTTTTTTTCTTTTAATTATAGTTTTTATTTATTTCAGTTAACGAAAATGTTTTTACAATTCTAGTTTTGGTCATTTCGTTAGTTTTCGTTAACGATAATAACCTTAGTGCAGACACAGTGGATCTACAAACACACTGAATCTTTCAGAACTGAACTCTGGTCCAAACACACGTGAACGTCTGTCAGATTGTTCATGTTCTTTTTGTGCAGTGTTTGTAAATGTTCATGTAATTGTTCTTATTTTACACTAAAAGACAAACCTTTATATTTGTGCTTCTTTGTGGGTTCTTCTGTTTGTAAGTACTGGTTCTGATCCACTTCAGCTCATACTGGACTGGAACTAAACCGGTTCAGACCCCTGTTCTGGTCCACGGGCCGTATGTTTGACCCCCAGTGTAACAGGAAACCAGACCATAATACTCGACACCTCCTCCAGCAAGACTGAGCCCCAGACCGACACAAGGGCATGATGGGAAATATTACACAGATCTGGTCTGGTTCCAAAGGGGGGCAGGACTGGATTCAAGTCCAACCAGGACTCGACATGAGGGTTTAAACCTGAAAGAAACACTTCGGCGTTTTCATCGGAATCTGTGGAAAAGTCGCAGTCGGACAGTGATGATGTCACACCTCAGTTCGCACATGCTCATTATTGCTTTACTGAAACATCAGAGACGTCTGTGGTTTCAGAGTCTTCTAGTCCATGTCCTCTAGTCTTCTTCTAGCCCACGTCCTCTAGTCGTCTTCTAGTCCATGTCTTCGAGTCTTCTTCTTGTCTTCTAGTTTTATCGTCCATGTCCTCTAGTCTTCTTCTAGTCTTCTAGTCCATGTCCTCTAGTCTTCTTCTAGTCTTCTAGTCCATGTCTTCTAGTCTTCTTCTAGTCTTCTAGTCAATGTCTTCTAGTCTTCTTCTAGTCTTCTAGTCCATGTCTTCTAGTTTTATTGTCCATGTCCTCTAGTCTTCTTCTAGTCTTCTAGTCCATGTCTTCTAGTCTTCTAGTCCATGTCCTCTAGTCTTCTAGTCCATGTCCTCTAGTCTTCTTCTAGTCCATGTCCTCTATTCTTCTTCTAGTCTTCTAGTCCATGTCTTCTACTTTTATCGTCCATGTCCTCTAGTCTTCTTCTAGTCTTCTAGTCCATATCTCCTAGTCTTCTAGTCCATGTCCTCTAGTCTTCTTCTAGTCTTCTAGTCCATGTCCTCTAGTCTTCTAGTCCATGTCCTCTAGTCTTCTAGTCCATGTCCTCTAGTCTTCTTCTAGTCTTCTAGTCCATGTCTTCTAGTCTTCTAGTCCATGTCCTCTAGTCTTCCTCTAGTCTTCTAGTTGGTTCTAGTCTCACAGCTGATGGTTTCGTTGCGTTGTGCTTTCAGTTGATGTTCAACATTAATTCTACATTCGTCCGTTTTTGCGTCAGTTTCACTAAAACGACTCGAGTCATGAAAAAAAAGTGAAGAAACAGACGATGAATAAACACTGAAGTCCTGTTGTTTCTGTTTTAGCACCAAGTCGAGCTCATGCTCAGAACATTCTGACGCTTGTTTGAGCATTTTCGCAGTCATTTTTGCGTTGTCGTGTGAGCACAAGTTTTCCAACCTTTAGTTTTTTGGTTTATTTTTACGTTTTATTTTGAGGAAGTGTCTGATTTTATTTATTGGACAGTTTTTTCAGGTGTTATGAGCCTGAAAAACTCAGGATGAATAAATGCATAACAGTTGTATTTTATTTCTTAAACGGTTCTGTGTTGTGCAGATTTTACTCCTTCATACCGTGGACTTTTATTCAACTCATTAGTCGAGAAAGGGCGAATAAATCAACAGTGAAAGCGGCGAAAATGAATTTTACCTGCAATTATTTAGTGTAGGTTAATGTTGCATTTCTAGTTGAATTAGCTCTACGTCGAAATTCACAAAACGATTTCTTTCAGCACTAGTTTCGGTTAAATATAATAATTGTCACCTTGTTAAATAAAAGTGGTGAGAGATTTTTTTTCTTATCTGGGGGAAAAATATCAGTTTAGAAAAATCTGGACAAAGCCATAGTCACATTCACTGATCCAACTTTCAACAAACAGAAAATCAGAATTAGAATTATTAAGCTCCATAAAAAATAAATAACATCAAATAATTCTCTGATAAATCTTATTAAAACCATAAACGGCCTCACAGCGATCTAAAGCAGTATTAGTCTATTTAACAGTATTACTGTTTCTATATAAATACTGTATATCGTTAGCCTCAGCTCATAATTAACTCATAGACAAATGGACAAAAGTCTGTGGACACGTTGAATCCAGGTGTTTCTTTTCTAACAGGGGTCTGGGATCCAAAACAATAATGAGTAATGTCAGAATAGAGTTTTATATTATGGGATAAATATCATGTTGATTATTAATATTGATGTTTATATCAGACATGATGTGTCCCAATATTTATGTCCATATAGTTTAGAAACATCAATATGTCACTAAAGTTTAAAGGAAGATTTTCCTTCTGTAGTCAGATGTGATGAAACTTACAGAAGAGGATTAAAGCCACTGGACAAAAAAAATTAAGGTTTTATATATATATATATATATATATATATAATTGTTCTGAGAAAAAAGTCAAAATTCTGAAAAGTCAGAATTCAGACTTTTTTCTCAGAATTCTGACTGTTTTAAATATTTTTTTTATTATTATTCTGAGAAGAAAAGTCAGAATTCTGACTTTTCATAGAATTCAGACTTTTCTTCTCAGAATAATAATAACAAAAATATTAAAATTGTACCTTAATTTTAATTTTTTTTTCCAGTGGCCCTAATCCTCTTCTGTAGAAAGTAGATGGTTAGATGTGGAAGAAAATTATTATTTACAGTCAGAGCATGAAAATATTATAGAAATTTAGAGGAAGAATATTTCAAATCAGTCATGAATTTAAAAAAATGTTGATATAAATTCAGTCCAAACCATCTGTGAGTCATTTTAGAAATAAATATAACAATTGAACCCAAACTAACCAATGCACTGATATTTATCCCATAATATAAAACTATTCTGACATTAGTTCTTATTGTTTTGGATCCCAGACCCCTGTTAGAAAACAAACACTTGAATCCTAACGTGTCCACATACTTTTGTCCATTTGTGTGTAAGTTTGGTCATTATAAAATGAGGTTAACGACATGAAGCCAGTGTTACTGTACAACACAGACATGCAGAACAGCAGAAACCAGACTCACTGGTTCAGAATAAACAGTCGAAGGTTGGACAAACATGGCTTCTCCTGTTTCCCATCAACACTGATCTGTAACAGACGCTCACAGCCGGCGGCGGCGGCGGCGTCCACTTCCTGTCCACGGTTCCGGCTTTAGAACCTCGTCCTTTTCATCTGAGTGGAAACTTCACCGTCAGTATCTAAAAACTGAGGAGTTCTTCTGCGTTACGGCTCTCGCTGCTCGCTCTGTGTTGGTAGTGGCCGGGCGATGCGACCGTGTCCGGGCGTTTCCATGACAACAAAGCTGGCAGGATTCCAGTTTTCCAGGACTCGGTCTCTAAAAAAACCCCAAAACTCGATCGTTGCATTGGTGAAAATGGAAGACATCTGCCCTCGTCACTCATTCACTCATTCATTCATCTGTCCGTCGTTCACACGCTGACGTCAAGTTCACTGGAAACGTCCGTTGCCGATAGTAACGACACGCTGTTCTCCCATTGGTCAGATGGCTGCTGATTCATTATTGCATCCAAAGGTTCAGCGAGACCCAAACAGACGAACGCCCTTTTTGTTGTAAAAAGAAAACACATTTTCTTGACAAAAAAACCAAAAATGTCGCTGTTTTTGACTCCTCCTCTCCTTTGTTTGTCCTCTCCTCGGGAAGCCCCGCCTCCATGACTTCAGAAGAGCATGCTCCGCCTCCTGGACGGACTGTTGACTGGACAGAGGTACAAGCACAAGTTAAAAGGCTGATTACTGACAATAGGTCAGTTTTGTTATCTTGAGTCTTTAAAGCGTCCATATGTAATATTTTTACTTTTAATTCTCAAAAAAATTCCCTCAAATTATCACCAGTGTTTAGAACAAAGATCTGTGAAGTTCTGATGGATTGTACTGATATGAACTGAACTTATTTCCAGGGACGATGTATTTATGTGACCACTAGAGGGAGTAATGAGTCACTCTGCTGGCCAAGGCTAAGTTGGGGATGAGAACCATAAAGAAACAACTGTCAGAGTCATTGTTTTCTCCGCTGGACTCAGCTGTAAATGGACACAATGGAGTTGGACAGTAAATGTCAGCGTTTCTTCTACACGGGTGAGTTTGATTCTGAGGCATTTGAAGGTATACAGTTATTATGGGATGTTCTTATCGTTGCTAAGTTTCCGTTTGTTGATCTACGGTTCAGACTAAACTGACAGTTCGGACCTCGTTTGTTGGATTCAAATGGAAAACAGGTGATTAGTGGTTTTACTGTGGTTGTTTTCAGTCTAAAAACAGAGCTAAGCTAACGGAGCTAAGCTAACGGAGTTAAGCTAACAGGGCTATAATGTAAACTATCAGCTGATGCAGCATCTATATTATCAGATACAGTGTTATTTTATCTACTGTTAAAATAAGCATCTGAGTTTTAGGTTAATTACATTTAATTTTATGCATTTGGTAGATGCTTTTTTCCACAGCGACTTACAGGGGAAAACCAAAATAAAAGAATAAAATACAAGAATAGATTAAAGACATAAAGCAGCTGTACAATTTAAAAACAGTGTCGCACAGAAGAATAAAAAAGCAAAATCAAACGTGATGATTCCATAAAACAGATGAAACTATGAGTTTGATCTTTTATTCCGTGTCTGATCCAGTCTGTGGTGGTTCTGGTTCTGGTTCTAAGTGTGTTCTGGTACCAGACTGACCCCTGATGGTCAGAGTCTGGAACATCAACACTACATAGAACCACTTTAAGTACAGTATGAATACATGAATAAATGCGTTATATAAAACAGCAGATCTGTCATGTTCTGTCTGAAGTCACATAAACTGGATATCTGATAAAAGTACACAGAACATTATATACAAGTAAAAATACAGTATTTTTAAAATTCCTTTCATTGTTGTAAAATGGTTTTGTCTTGTTGTGAATGTTAAGATTTTACAGACTTTCTGTGATTGGTCACTTTGAGCCTGTCTCTGACCTGCAGTGTTTTAGTGGTGAATTCATGTAAATAATTGTATATAATAGTGATAGTGCTGTTTTGGAGTGTTCTACTAGTGGGTTTTAATGTGTTTTTGTCGAGTTTCACTGTTTTTTTCCCACTGTTTTTCTCTGTATTTTTGTGGTTTGTATAGTTGGTTGGTAGTTGTATTTTATCTGTAAATCTTCTCTAAATGTGTGAATATTTGTATATTTGTGTAAATCTCTCTGCACATCTCTCCAGTTCATACACAGATGCAGTGTGTGTATTTGAATCAGATGATGGATGTTTTTGTCAGTGAAATGAGCGGCTCTGTCTACAACTAGACACAAAGTGAACACAGATTATCAACAGGTTCCAAATGAACTAGAAAGAACCAAAAAGAAGAAGAAGAACATGGACACCCAATGATCTAGAACAACTACAATGGATCAACACATGGAAAACAGAGGAAAGGTTATTTCTATAATCTCAAAGTTTCATTAGGAACATTTACAGCTGTTTTTCATGATAAATATGATACAAATTGGAGTCAGTTATTTAATTTTGTACTATAACACACTGTTTTAAGCATTTATTACATCTAATAATGATAATTAATGAACAGATATTGAAAAAAGGTGCAAAAGAACTGGCAAAAAAACCCCACATTTTCTGACACTGTTACTGCAAAAACAACATAAATAAATCATGGCCTGTTCTAATAGGAATCCTTTTTGACTTAACACAAGAAAATAATAATGAGAATCGAACAAAACCAGTGACTGATATGATCCATGTCGTTTACAACCACCATGAAAAAATCTGATCCAGTGAAAAAGTGACTCAGTGTCCAGTCCTAGATGTAATGCAGTCGTGTGTGTGTGTGTATGTGTGTGTGTGTGTGTGTGTGTGTGTGTGTGTGTGTGTGTGTGTGTGTGTGTGGTTTCCTGTGTGTGTAGGTTGTAAAATGACCAGCAGGGCTGACCCAGTTGTGTAACAGTTGTGTGTTCTGTGCGTTCTTACCTGGATCCGGCGGCGCTGCTGGCGGTCGTATTGTTTCTTTTTCCAGCTGAATTTCTGGCAAACTGAAAATCGAAGTCGCTGAAAGCAGAGTTTAGAGTCAGGTGTGATGTAACGGTCCACGCCAACACACAACAAACAGGGGTCAGAGGTCACAGAGCACTTACTGTCAGGAAGCGTCAGCACTTTGTTTCCAAGGATACTGAAGTAGGGATGGTTCATGGAGGCGTCGGCTGAGATCCGCTTCTTCCCCTCAAACTACGGCAAACACAAAGGCAGTGGACAACTCACATAAATATACACAAATGTAAACAAACATCAACAAATTTTGTAGCAGCAAGTTTTTCCTCCTGACAACAAACGTTTAAATCAGTGGTTCTTAACCTTGTTGGCGGTACTGAACCCCACCAGTTTCATATGCACATTCACCGAACCCTTCTTTATTACCTCCGCCAAGGAGGTTATGTTTTTGCCAGGGTTTGTTTGTCTGTCTGTTTGTTTGTTTGTCTGTTTGTTTGTCTGTCTGTCCGTTAGTGTGCAACATAACTCAAAAAGTTATGGACAGATTTTGATGAAATTTTCAGGGTTTGTTGGAAATGGGATAAGGAAGAAATGATTAACTTTTGGGGGTGATCAGGGGTGGGGGGGCCCATGGGGGGGCCACTGATCAGCCTTGGCGGAGGTCTGCGCTCTCTGAGTGCTTCTAGTTAAAAAATACAATACGATTTTTTTCAAATTCAAGACACAGGTATATGTTTTACTGGTGCACAAAATGAACCGTGCATTAACATCACTGTGTTCAAAGAACAAAACCAATACAGTGCATGAACTCACAACAAATTCCATACCTTTTCACAAAGACATGATCTTTTTTAATACAACCACACTGAAATGGTTTTAATTTTTAACCTTATGTATTCCAATAATGAACTTATTGTATTTATGCTATTTATCATTTTTAACATTTTAACACACACCCATCACCTAATTTCCATCAGGCTACAATAATAATGAATATTTACTGTAAATCAGTGGGACTTCTGCTGTTGTGTATATGTATGTGTAGGCCGTCAGGTCAACCCGGGTTTTCATTTCATCTCGCTCCGAACTTTCCAAACCACGCAATTTTGACATAAAAAAAGATAATTGCATGTAGTGTATCAAGAAAGAAGTTCTCGTTACTCCTTCAGTATTTTTGTGATCGTTGTTTTATTACGGCACTAGCTCGGCTTTAGCGTAATACGATTTCTCCATCCGCGACGGTGCGTCGGTCGTCACATGATTGTAACTGACCAGTGCGGTGACCGAAAAATGTAAACAAACTCTACACATGGCTGCCTCCGTGGTTAACAGGAAGTAGCAAAAGTCATAACAACAATGTGGAAAATACTCAAATAATTAATCGTCAGACGAATGGAAGAGATTATAAACACTTCCGGATGTGTTGTAGTGCTATAAGCAACAACAATACACCGCGTATATTGGATGTCAATCAGAGAAAGAGTCTCCGAAGCTGTTTGTTTACATAAACGGACCTAGCCCGACACACACACCTGACTAATGAGTCGAGTGTGTGTCTGGACCTCCACCGAACCCCTGAGACTTGACTCACCGAACCCCTAGGGTTCGATCGAACCCAGGTTAAGAACCACTGGTTTAAATGAAACGACAGAAACAAGAATCTGCTGTGAGGCGTTCACTGACCTGCAGGAACTTTGACAGCAGCTCCACTCCTTCAGTGCTGAGTCTGGACACAAAAACACACACATAGAATCTGTATCAATAGATTATTAATAAAATAATAATAATGCATTTTATTCATAAGCGCCTTTCAGGACTGTACACCAAGATAAAACAGACAATGCACAAAATACAGTAAACAAATAGAAAAAAGAATAATTACGATATATAGAAATGAAAATGGAGAGTAAAACTTCTGCTCTGCAGAGGTGAGTCTGGATTTGAATGTGAGGAGAGAGTCACTATTATCTTTTCCACTGATCCTCAAATTGCGTGAATATAACTTGCGCATAAAAATTTACCTAATGGAAAAACAACAATTTCACCAAAACTCTCCTTTTTCAATTAAAAGTTTTTGCACTGGCAAGATGTGGTTTTTCAGGTGTAGCACAAATGGTATATCACGCAAACCTGTGATGGAAAGACCTTTTTACACAACTAGAGTCACGTGAATTAAAAAACGGATGTTGACGAACGTTACAAGAAGAGAAGAGTTCTAAAAGAAACATGTTGTATGTGTGGACACACCAGGAAACAAGTCATTTTAGAATTTAGTAGGAGATAGAGGGGGAATATAGAATAAGAATGAATATATCCGTAAATAAACACCATATTTACGTTCATCTCCATGTTTATGGAATGACTTCTCATGTCATCTACGATAATAAATAAACATATCATCGCATTAGTGATTTAATGGAAAATCAACATTACGAACTTCTGTTTTTTCAACATTTAGTAAATATCGGTAAAGTTTTGCGCAGATGTCCAATGGAAAAGTGACTACTGTGGCAGATGGACAGATGGGAGGGAGTTCCAGAGCTGGGGAGCAGGTCGAACAGAAACCACTGATGTGCTGCTTTTTTTAAATTTCATTTTATTTGCCCATTATTAGTTCTAAGAAATGGCTGTATTGCCCATGTTGTGTGTATTGTGTTAGTAACAGTGTGTATTTATGTGTTATATTGTGGTTTATTTATTATTATTATTATTATTATTATTATTATTATTATTATGAAGGGTCTTGTATATTTATTGGTTTAGAATTCCAAAAAACTCATCACACATGTACAAAATCCACTCATTTCATTTTTTTAAAACTGGCACTTTTTTATTTGACACTTCTTTACATGATTCAATCATAATTAGAAAAAACTAGAGTTGTTTAAAATCAAATCAGAGGCCAGTTGGGCATGAAAGGAGCCTGAGGTGGATGATCATATCTGGTTCCTAGTGTTTTACATCTTTGCAGCACAGGATGAACCCAGTCTGTCTATGACCTGGTGCAATGACAATGAGCTCTGTGCACCAGTGACGACGTTACGTAACATAGGAATAAAATAAAAAGCACATGGTGGATGAATATGTAAATGTGAAGGTGTCTCCTGGCAGACGGGGACATTCAGGCGACCTTTAGTAGAAATAAAATACTGAGCACAGAACTGAAAACAGCTAAAAACAAACAATTATCATCAAATAACTAGATGAGATGAGATAAGGTAAGTCAGTGGTTTCCAACCTTTTTTTACTCCTGACCCCATTTTAACATCACAAATTTCTGTTGACCCCAGACATTCAAAACGAATATTTTTTTGCTCAAATTAATTTGTTTTTGATCATGTTATAGTTTGCTATCCTATGTTGCAAACAAACGTTAATTTTAGAGGACATGTAGTCCTTTAGTAAATCCAGGTGTAGATTACTGCACAAAAGGAGAATTTGATTTTCCTTGGTCAGGATCTGTCCAGTCAGTCCAGCTGTGATTTCCAAGGCTGACAATTAATACTGAACAAACAAGAACTGAAACTATGAATTATGAAAGAGCTGCAGCGTCTGAAACTGACCACAGTGAACATTTGACACGAACAGAACCACAGTGCTGCAGTTTCACAACCACAGTTTGCCTTTTATGGATTAGGATTGTCTCTGTCAACTCACCATATATTTTTTATTAGTAAGTTTATTATTTTTTATCAATTACTAGAAATTCCAGGTGACCCCACATGGGGTCCCGACCCCAAGGTTGAAAAACACCGAGATAAGATAAGATAAGATAAAATAAGACAAGCCTTTATAAGATAAGCCACAGGGGGAAATTTTCTGTTTACAGCAGCAAAGTACAAGCACACTAGAGCAAAGAAAGTGCAAAATCAAGATAAACACAATCTAGAAAGTTCTATACACTATTTAGAACTGAGCACATGCTGATCATGTCACAGGTTTATTGCACGGTTTACTGTATTTGTTTATTGTACGGTTATTGCACAGAATTTTTGGAGCATAATAACTAATAACTATTATCAACAGATATCAATATAGTTACCACTGATCACTGATAGGACATCATATATGGACCGTCATTTGTGTCCATGACCTTTGACCTTGAGTGACCTTGAAGGGTCAAACACAAGGTCACCATTGTCTCGATTCTTCTCAGTCTTCTTCTCCGATACTATTGGTTGGATTTATTTCTAATTTTATACATATCTTCTTTGGGAAAATGTCAACAAAGTCTGTTCACAGTTTTGAGAAATTTAGATTTTAAATTTTTGGCTCATTTTTTAAATATTCAAAATGTTCCCTTCCTTCTACTGGTCCATGTATTGATGGTTTAGAACATGTAAATGGTTCCAGATATCAGTCTAGTTCCTTTTGATCACTGATAGAACTCATATATGGAGTTTGACTGAATTAGTTTTGTGAAAGTCCCGCCCACTTCTGTTTTGAGAACAGATACAGCTGAGTGTGAAGTATTAAAGCTTCAATTCAGTCCTGAGGAAATGAAGAAAGAGCTGTACCGTCACATTCAGTAGAAGGTCTGAGATAAACCCATGGGATGAAGCGGAGTTTTTTTTGGAGCAGCATCTAGTGGTCATCAGTGGTAATGCACTAAAGGACTGACTTCATTTTGGAGTTGAAGTCCTCGCCTCTTGGTCTGTGTGCAGTACTGTTGTGTATTTGTGTAGTAGTGTTGTGTATTTGTGTACTGTGTTGTACCTCGGGGTGTGGTTGCCCAGTCTCTCAGCTCTGTACTGAGGATAGTTGTAGGCCACAAACTCCTCATTAGTGCTGATCCCAGGCCAGCTCTGCTCTGTGGGCGTACCTGCACACAAACGACACACACATACGATAAGCACACTGTCAAACTGGTGTAAACCCCCTAAAAATACAGTCTGACTCCTTTAACTCTGCCTGTAGACGGGTGTTTCTTTCTGGTATTTCAAAAGGGAACAGTACATTCCCCAACAGTTCCCCTTGAATTGTTCTACGTCCTGTCAAAGTTCTATCTTCCAGGTAAAGGTTAATATATTAAATACAATAATGTTTCCCATAGATTTAAATCCTCAGTATATCCCATCACACGGCTGACAAAGTCAGATGGTAGTGGGTCTTTTCTCTGATTACTGATTGGCTCTCTCACCCAGCAGTTTGAAGATGAAGTGAAGCTCCTCCTCCACCGTGGAACCAGGAAACAGAGGACGACCTGTGGCCATCTCATAGAAAATACAGCCCACACCCCTGACAACGAGACCGAGAAGACAGACTGTAGTCAACGACCGCATTAAGACCAGGAAGTGCAGACTTGTACAGAGTACTACACTATAGACAGTGCCACTACAGTAGTACTACAGTGCCACTACAGTAGTACTACAGTAGTTCTACAGTGGTACTGCTGTACTGACCACATGTCTATGTGGGTGGAGTAGTCGGTGCTGCCCAGCAGGATGTCCGGAGGTCGGTACCACAGCGTCACCACCTCGTTGGAGTACGTTTTCGTGGGGATTGACTTGGCTCGAGCCAGACCTGCAGTACAAACACACACTGGGTTAAAGGTGGGGGACAAGATCTTAGAAAAACGGTTCCAGCAGCGACATTTGAAAATACTCAGTACAAAAGTCCAACCCCCTTTCTTCAGACTTCACCCCGAAGCCACGCCTCCAGAGTACTGGCACACGTAATGCTTGTTCTCAAGGGTTCATGAGCGCTGCACAGTAACAATTCACCAGCTCTGGCTCTGATCCATGCGTACCTCCTTCAGTCTCCTCCAACCCCCCCGCTCTTACAGAACAGCCCCAGTTCAGACCGATCTGACTAATGGTACATTTACTACAGATTTATGTTCATGACTAAACAGTTTATCGGTGAACTTTACATCCTAATAGAACTAATATAACTACTATAACTAATATATCCAAGCTCTGGCTCTGTCTTCGTTTCCTATACCAGTTGCTTCAAACCTCTGAGAACGCACGATTCATGATCGAAGAGGGGTATGAACAGAGGGGGGAGGGGCAAATGACAGTTGAGTTTGATAGACATATCACCGTTCAATCACTTTGATTGGGTGCTTAAAATGATTGGATGGTGTTTTCTCAGTCCTGTCCGTTCCACAGGTGACTACATTTTTAGTTAAAGTATTTAATTCACTGGTTGTAATTGGGGTGTGAAGGGGAAACATCCAGGAAAACATCTCCTACCCCCCCTTTAAGGTCATCACAGGGGTAGATGTTTATGAAGGCTTTTAATGACTGTGTAGAATCCCAGTCACTAGAGGTGCAACAGTTCAGGTTCTCCACGGTTCAGTGCATATTGTGGTTCTTGAGTCACGGTTCACGGTACGGTTTGGATACAGAGCCCAGCTGAAGCTCAGCTGTGCACCAAGACGTAACTGGGAGCTGATGGAGAGCCTTAAGGTTCATTTATGTTCACTTTACGTACATAAATAGGTGTGTCCGTTTCTAATGTTGTCATGTGTCACTGCCTTCAAACTTTTGTGCGTCCTGTACGTTGGAATGAATGTTTCTCAATCAATCCACCAGAGGGAGCCGCTTTTAATTACCATACTGGACAAATACCACGAAGAAGAGTAAAGTTTTTTGAGATGAAGAAGAAGAAAGTCAATAATAAACATGGTGACGACAGAGGAGGTTTTACTAATGTTCATATTCAGAAGGGTAGTTGTCATAAATATGTCAGTAGTTTTTCACTAACTCACAGTTGCTCTTTGAAAAGTTCCGCTATTCTCTGTCTGGGTACGGAACCGCAAACTCCCGGAAAACGGACAGACTTAAGTACATAACACAAACACAGATCAACAGTTACTCTTTGTCAACATTCACATTCCTGTGTTCTCCGCGGTAACCTGATGCCGTGGACTCACCGAAGTCTGCCAGTTTGAGTTCTCCACGCTCGTTGATCAGCAGGTTTTGGGGTTTTAGGTCTCGGTGCAGAACCTTTCTGCGATGGCAGTACGACAAACCACGCAGCAACTGAAAAAGGAAGAGCTGAGGACAAAAAAACCAAAAACAGGCCGATCTGTAAATGAATGACATACATACATGTACATGTTCAGGTCATTTCCTGAATAAATGACATTCCTGTGAATCCTTAAAATGTCTTAAATGTAGTTTTTAAAAAGGTTAAATGTTATCTTGCTTTATTATGTCTGTAGGGAAGTTCAATCTCTGCATTTTTACCATTCCAAATACACACAGCCGCTAGCATTAGCATTAGCACACATAAAGAGCAGTGAGCTGCCATCGAAGGTGCTCAGGGATCTTCTCCAGATCAGTACCTCCATGTACCTGTTTGGTATTTAAAGCTCATCTGGGTCAGAATGAAGCCACTTAAACCATGCTGTTCCCTTTCTGTTGTCATGGTAACGATACGTGACACTTGTTGCAAAATACACATTCTATATATCCACGTAACCAGAAGAACATCAGCTAAAAACACAACACAACTTAGACAACAAGCACTTCTGTAAACCAGTCTGATACCAGCGAACGTCAGCAATAATTTAATAGAACAACAGAAGAATGAGACAAATGCTGCAGCGCTAAGCTAACAGCGCTAGGCTAACACAGCTAAGCTAACACTAAGCAGATCCAGCAGTATAAGGATTATTTCCACTGATAAAATTCACTGGATGGGACAAAATAAAATAAAAATTTAGTTTGATAATTTTAAATTTTGTCATAACTTTGCTGTTTTAAATGAATGAAGCTTGTGCTAACAGCTAATCCATTATTTAATCTTACACTGAAATGATTCCCACTGGAAACAAATGACCCAGAGTTGAACAGGTTAACCTACATCAGGGTTCCTATCAGCAAATCTAATTTAATGCTTTTTAATTCCCTTTTTAATGCCACTTTAAACACATTTAATGCCCATGTCCAACTGCAGATATACTTTTATATATAGTTTTATACATTTACCGTCCACAGGCTTTAATCAGGTTCTCGATAGTTCCTCCTCCAATCACTTCTGCTCAAACTGCATTATCCCTTTTTTTTTTTTCCACATTTGTTAATATTCCCTCTGCTCTTTCACCACAGCATGAACACACTCACAGCACGGTGCATTCCAGACATCTGCTGTTGTGACTTCATGTATCAGCCATAAACAATAGTCAATTAGAGGGTTCCACCTGTCAATCATCACACTGCACTTCAGATCAAAATTATTCCATGTTTATAGAATCAGAATAAATGTGAATAATAATACTTTTTTGTCCATCAAGTGTATTTAATTTTTTAAAAGCCTCTGGACATTGAATTTAATGCTTTTTAATTCCATTTAAGGCCTTAATTTTCACTAAATCTGTTTAATGACTTTTAATGCTTTTTAATGACCTGCATAAACCCTGTACATAGAACTGTTAAGTATTCAATTTGGGGCAGAATGAATGTATTTCATTAGTGTTTATTTGGTATTTTATAAGCCATGACAACAGCTGTAAGTCCAAAACCAAGTGACAAATGAGGATTTTTCATTTAGAGTAAATCTCAACGCTGTTCTCCAGGGTACATATTTGGACCTAAATAGTCCTGGAATTAGTCTTGACCGTGTTTTTTGTAAGATTTAACAGACCTGTGTCAAGTCAATGTATGATTAAGTAAAAGTATTCCATCATTTGCAGCAGCAGCAATGCTATTTTTTCCTTCTATATGTATTAAAATAACTTGAATATAGAGATTCTAATATTGACTGACTTTGACGTTGTGAACGTGGATGGTGTTTCCACAGTCGTCCAGATATTGCTTCAGATCTTTGTCCTGAAAAACACAAAAAAACATGTTACAAAACACAACAGTCAGCAGTAAACCCACGTCTTTAGTCGAATGGGTAAATATTGGTGTTCTTCTATTCTTGTGAGGGCATTTTGGAGCGGCGTTCACATCTTTAAATGTGTGTTTAAGGGTTCAGAGTTTAGGATTAAGGTGAGGATTAAACTGGGATTAAGGTTAGGGACTCAGCTGTGACGCTGACGACGGGGGATGCATTAAGTCAACAGCTGCATTTACATGGATACCAATAATCCGTTCATAAACAGCCCAGTAAGTGGAACAAAAGAAAGTTAAATTCTGTTTCACCCTTTTAGGACGACTGTGTCTGTGGAGACACGTTTTCATCTGCTGTCATTTAAAACTCCTGAACCGTTTTCACTGTTGACTAAATCCAAACATCAAATTTTATCTGAGTTTGGGTTCTTTTTATTGGTCTAGAACACAATAGGGTAGAGGTCTGCATTGGCTGAGGGGACGGGGTGGAAGTGGGCAGGGCTTAGAGCAGCAGAGTGCAGTCGGTGAGAGAGACATGGAAGATTTTTATTACTTTTTAGTAGCGTTTTAGCGAGGTTTTAGTGGTGACTTCTAGTAAATAATTGCATGTAATAGTAATAGAGCTGTTTTGGAGTGTTCTACTAGTGGGTTTTGATGTGTTTCTGTTGAGTTTTGCTGTTTTTTTTCCCCACTGTTTTTATCTATATTTTTGTGGTTTCTATAGTTCATTGATAGTTGTACTTTATCTGTAAATCTTCTCTAAACGTGTGTATATTTGTACATCTGTGTAAATCAACAGTCAGATCTGTCCAGTTCATACACAGATGCAGTGTGTGTATTTGAATCAGATGATGGATGTTTTTAGTGAAATGAGCGGCTCTGTCTACAACTAGACACAAAGTGAACACAGACTATCAACTGGATGGAAATGAGTAAAAGGAACCAAAAAGAAGAAGAAGAACATGGACACACAATGATCTAGAACAACTACAATGAATCAACACATGGAAAATACAGGAAAGGTTATTTCTATAATCTCATAAAGTTTCATTATCAACATTTACAGTTGTTTTTCATAATGAATATGATAAAAATTCAAGTCCATTTTTTGCTATAACACACTGTTTATTACATTTATTACATTTATTACATATGATAATGATAATTAATGGACACATATTGAAAGCTAAGTTCTTTCTGGAAAAAAAGGCACAAAAGAATAGAAAAGAAAAACATTTTCTGACACTTTCACTGCAAAAACAACATAAATGAATCCAGATTTGTTTTAATGGTCCTTACAGGGTTAAAGGCTTTGGGGCGTTTAAAGACATATTTTTCAGCTCACTGTGTTTACGAGGACATTCATGGACAGTATTATTTCACTTACCAGATACTCGAACACCAGTGTGAGGGATTTCTGCGTGTGGATGATGTCATGGAGCGTGACGATGTTGGCGTGTTTCAGGTCCTTCAGCAGAGACACTGAAACACAGGAATGAAAAACCCAACGCAGGTGACCGACACTTCACACTGCACCTGAACACATCATCATGTGACCCAGTGGAACTGAAGCTGCTGTTTGTATTCTGATCCTACTGTATTATTATTAGTTTTATGGGATTTGTCTCCTGATACCAGGCAAATTACAGTTATTTACAGAGTAAATTTCAGTGGAGAACGTCCAGAGGAAAATAATAAAGACTGAATTATTAAAATATAAATAAAAGCACAAAGTACATGAAGTTGTAATAAAAATTAATAATCTAATTAAAAGAAAGTAGTAAATAGTATGTTTCACAATAGTTTAATTATATACATACAATTAAATATGCAAAAGGCCATTGAGAAATATTCAACCATGTTACAAAATCATATCATCACCTTCTTAAAATAAAGTCATAATTTTCAGGTTTTTATTACAACTAAAAACATCATAAACTCATATTTTTCCTCCAGGTTTTTCTGTTTTTGGAAAAAACATCAGAATTATAACATGGTCCATTATTTTAAGTAGGTGACAATATTAAACAACCATGAAACTGGTCTCCTGTTGAACTCAGAGAAGAAGAAAAATGGTAATTTGCATTCATTTAACATGCCTATTTTTATACAAGTAAATGGAAATTGTTGCTATTAATATAAATGTGATATAATGGTTATGTCATAACTGTGACAGGAAAAGCATAGGGTGCAAGTTTTTATTTATGGACAGGAAAAGAGAAATGCTCTAACCTAGATTTAAAACTATAACATGTAAATGCAACAGTACAGGCGTGTTTCTAGTTTTAGTAGTGTAGTACTTGTGTAGTACTTGTACTGTAGTACCTTCTCTGATTGCAGTACATGGAGCTCCTTCCTCGTGTTCCAGACGGATTTCCTTCAAAGCCACAAGGTTATCGGTCAGTTTACTGCGACCTTTATACACTGTAGCATAGGTCCCCTATGGAGAGACAGACAGGTGAGAGACGGACAGGAGAGAGACAGGTGAGAGACAGACAGGTGAGAGACAGGACAGAGACAGACAGACAGACAGACAGACAGACAGGTGAGAGACAGACAGGAGAGAGAGACAGGTGAGAGAGAGACAGAGGAGAGAGAAAGACAGAGAAGAGACAGACAGACAGACAGACAGACAGACAGGTGTCCTGACCTCTCCCAGTTTGTCCAGTTTGATGTATGTCTCCAGTTTTCCAAAGCCGATCTCTGACTGCAGACGAACACACACAGTTAGTCCAGTTTAATGAATACATGACAGAACAGAACTGACACAGGAGGCGGGTTCACGTACCAGAGACACTCTGCGCAGCCGCCTGCTGATTGGCTGGTCGAACAGAGCTGGACCAATCATATTAAACTTCTCCAGGTAACCGTCAGGAAGACGGATGTCAGCGGGCAGCGACAGGCGTTTATTAATGTCCTGAAACACGGAAAACACAAAGTTCAGCATAAACCACCTGAGTGTGTGTGTGTGTGTTTTTTAATGAAGTATATAAACAATATTTAGCTTTTATTCTTACAGACCGTATTGAAAGAGAAATTCAGGTTCACAGGAAAATCTCCGCTTATCAATTAATAGTTCATAGATCGACAAGGTCAACCAACTAATGAATAATGAATTAATTGATAATTTGCATCCGTAGTGTGTATGTATATGTGTGTATATATATATATATATATATATATATATATATGCGTATATTTTGTGTGTGTGTGTGTGTTACCTCAGTAGAAATCTTCTTGTTCCTCAGTCGGACTCTGACTGGACTCTGAACATCGTCTGATGAAGAAGCAGGATCACTTTCTCCATCTGAGCTCATCTTCACATCCTCATGGACGATCTCTGAACACACACACGTACAAAAACACACAAACACACAGACAAACACACAGACATGTACAAAAACACACGTACAAAAACACACACAAAAACACACACACACACAAGCACACAGACAAACACACAGACATGTACAAAAACACACACAAACACTCATCATTATCGTATTTCTACTCCTTCTACTCTTTGTTTGGAACTATAGTGTTTTTGTTTATATTTGCAGTATTTTTCTGATAGTACATTTGAATATATTTAAGGTATTTACACATATTTTGTATTTTTGTACCATGTATTGTTGTCTTATAGTGTATTTTTATGTATATTTGCACTAACAGTGCACATGTTTGAAGTAACTGTACCCAAACTCATGTTTGTGGTACATGGTCTGCATTCATTACAGTATTTGTACACATATTAAGACTTTTCTACCTCAGTCTGATAATATAGTTGAGCAGTGGCGGCTGCTCGTCTTTCAGACGGGGGAAGCTCATTGTTGGCTTACATCAAAAAAATTGTCATGTTATTTAGACATAAATTTGTCCCTCCGTTCCTTTTTCAGAAAATGCTCAGTGCCTTATCGTACCCAGTAGGCGTCTTTTCCAGGGAACTGAGAACTAGTTCACTCCGGCCTAGGAAACAGTATGATTGATTTAACTATCTACAACACCATATTAAACTCAAACAATAAATGATTAAATTATGGAACTGAAACAAGAAAACGTTGAAATTATGTTAAATTGAAACAAGGAAGTACAATGAGTGTGTTTTATTTACAGTGCAAGAAATGAACAGTTCATTTGGTTTCTCTGCTTTCACAGCAGAATGTGTGACGGTATTAAACTGAACTGTGTCAGTGAAGGAGCAGATCTGAAAACAGCTGTCAATCAAACGGGATTCAGCCTTTGGACTGATCCTCCAATCAGCACGTGGAAGCCCAGCGTCCGGCCCAGCCGAGCTCCGCCCACAGCTGAGCGTCTGGGGCGGGACAACATCATGGCATTTATCCAATTAGCGTCCAGTTTAGAGTCGATGAAAAAACCAGTTCCACTCAGTCCCATTGAAGTGCATGGACGCTGAGCGTCTACGGACAAATGCACTGAGCAGAGATGGAGGAGAAAACACAGACACGGGAATGGAGAAGAAGTGAACAACATCCAGTCTGTGATCTGGGATAAAGCTGATTCTGAACCAACTGGTCTGAGATGAACGTGTTCCAACACGTTTGGAGTCAATGAAATGAAAACAACTGAACAGATTTGAGCATTTAATTTTCGTAATTTTAAGGGAAGCTGAGCTTCTACTGCAGTCTGTGAGAAAACACCTCTGTAGTTCAGGTACTACAATATTTTCTGCATATATTTTCAATAATAGTACACCTGTTTGTAGTACAAGTCTGGCGTGGATCAGGATTTTTTACATAGTCAGCCAGTACTGAAATCATGTGTTTTTGTATTTGCAGTATTTGTACCCAGTCTGGTGGTGTGGTTCAGGTTCTGTGTGTATGTGTAGTACTAGTACACATGTTTGCAGTATTTGTACCCAGTCTGGTGGTGTGGTTCAGGTTCTGTGTGTATGTGTAGTACTAGTACACATGTTTGCCGTATTTGTACCCAGTCTGGTGGTGTGGTTCAGGTTCTGTGTGTATGTGTAGTACTAGTACACATGTTTGCAGTATTTGTACCCAGTCTGGTGGTGTGGTTCAGGTTCTGTGTGTATGTGTAGTACTAGTACACATGTTTGCCGTATTTGTACCCAGTCTGGTGGTGTGGTTCAGGTTCTGTGTGTATGTGTAGTACTAGTACACATGTTTGCAGTATTTGTACCCAGTCTGGTGGTGTGGTTCAGGTTCTGTGTGTATGTGTAGTACTAGTACACATGTTTGCAGTATTTGTACCCAGTCTGGTGGTGTGGTTCAGGTTCTGTGTGTATGTGTAGTACTAGTACACATGTTTGCAGTATTTGTACCCAGTCTGGTGGTGTGGTTCAGGTTCTGTGTGTATGTGTAGTACTAGTACACATGTTTGCAGTATTTGTACCCAGTCTGGTGGTGTGGTTCAGGTTCTGTGTGTATGTGTAGTACTAGTACACATGTTTGCAGTATTTGTACCCAGTCTGGTGGTGTGGTTCAGGTTCTGTGTGTATGTGTAGTACTAGTACACATGTTTGCAGTATTTGTACCCAGTCTGGTGGTGTGGTTCAGGTAGGAGCTCAGGCTGCGGCCCAGCCCTCGGGGCCTCCTCAGGGAGCTGCTGTACGACTGCAGGAGGGCCTGAACAGAGGAGGAGGAGGCTCCAGTCTTCACTGCTCCTCCTCTGACCTTTACACCTCCACCTGATGACCCCCGCATAGAGCCCACCTCTGAGAGGAGGAGGAGGAGGAGGAGGAGGAGGAGGAGGAAGGGGAGGAGTTAGCGGTGAAAAGCAGGAAGGAAAAGCAACAAAGAAGGAGAAAAGATAAGAGACAAAAGACGGAGGAGGAAAGAAAAAGGTGGAGGGAGGATTAAATAGGAGGAGTTAAGGAGGACAGTGATTGGTTGAATTGGAAGAAAACAAGTAGTAATAGAAGAAAAAAACTGATTAATTGATTGACAGACAACCAATCAAAATCATAGATCCAACCAACCAATCAGATCACTTACAGGGAGTCATGCTGCATGCGTCACCTCTGAGGCTGTGTTTGGAATCACAGACTGAGGACTGCACATTAGATTTAGATTAGATTCATACACTCATACTGTACACTATCTGCAGTCTACAGGCTTCATGGGCATTTTTCAAGGTCTAATTCCAGCCCTTTTAAGGGTCCTTTTCACCTTATCACTGAGGTCAAATACACATGTACAGAAATACATAAACTCAGGATTATTTTATTCACTTTTTATCACAATGATGTACATTGTGTTATGTCTAAACATCTAAAATTATGTTTCATTATAGCGAAAAGTTTAGAAATTAAAGAAGAACACAAAGTTTTATCCATAAAAGGAAAGTCACTTGGCGTTCTTCAGACACACTCACACCAAGACTAAGATCTGAATGTACCTGAGAACACCTGGGAATGTTATTGATGACATAAAGTTTTATTTTTCTAAGTGTATCACCTCTGTGTAAGTAGCTTTAGCTTGAGTTAATATTAAAAATAAGTAAATACATCACAGAGCTAGAATTGGAAGCACTTTCAAGCACTTAAGTCTGTGGAAGACTTTCATCACCAGTTTCTCCTCAGATCTGTCCAACCTCCGTCATGTCCTCAGTCTCATGAACCTCTAAGTCTGTCTGTGATTACTCACATAAATCTCTTCCCTCACTGTGAACAATTTCCAAGTGTACTCCACCATGAACAGTCTGTTTACAAACAGAGCCAGTAGGGAACTCAAACATCTTCAGAATTTTGTCACAACGTGCATTGTGGGAAACGGAGTCGTGAAGCTACCTGGCAGCAGCAGCTGCAACCATATGATGTCATATGATGTCATATGGTTGCAACAAACATGAGGCGGAAACAGCTGGAGCTCCACTTCCCACAATGCACGCTGAGACAAAATGTGCCCAGTGCTGTTCACATCTGGACACCTTTGGTCTGTTTCAGATTTTCAGATTCGTCACATTCTGTTTTCTTGGTTCAGATCAGTATGCCATTTCAAACACAGCCTGTGATTTTTGTTTTTTTGTTTTGTAGGTGAGTTTCCTGGTCAGAAATCAAAATGTCACATGATCAACTGAATCACAGTGTAGGCTCCTCCTCCTGTGGTTCACTGTCATCCCCCACAAAATAAAACCCACTGACTAAACCAGAGGGAGGCGGTCCTTAATGATGTCACACTTCAGTCCACCTGATGAAGTGGACCTATCAGGAACCGGGACCACGGAAGTGGATCCAGTTACTCACTGGACGCACAGTCTGTGTTCTGATGACAAACAGGATCGTTTGTCTTGAGGTGAGCTACGTTTCAGAGGGGGCGGGGTTACCTGAGTCACTGTGTGATGTCACTTCCTGGCTGATGGTCTCGCTGAGTGTTCTGTCCCCTCCCCCGGCCCCTCCCCTCCCCAGTGTGAGTGACAGCTGCCGTTTGATCTTCCTCATCCTCTCCATGAGGGGGGGCAGGGGAGGCCGTGATGCTGAGGGGGGCGGAGCAGCCAGGCTGGACAGCACACCTGCACACAGGTATGGAGTATTTATGGAGTATTTATGGAGTATATGTATTTAGTTACAGGACAGTGTGTGTTGGCATTAGTTACAAACAACAGCAGATTTAACAGAGGAGCTCCTGTCCATGTGTTGTCCAGGTGACTCCAGGATGTCAGGCCTATGTTAACCCTTTAGAGTTCACTCACAGAAATACTCCACATAAAAGTCAACACTTCAGCCTTAGTGTGTTATTGGACGACAGAAGACTTTATTACTTTTGTGAAATTTTTCAACATTTTTTATTCCAGGGTTTCTGCAGGTATCAGCAAATCTCATTTAATGCTTTTTAATGTCCTTTTTAATTCCACTTTAAACACATGTAATGCTCATGTCCACCTGCAGATGCACTTTTATATATACTTTATACATTTATCGTCCACAGGCTTTTATCAGGTTCTCATTAGTTCCTCCTTCAATCACTTCTGCTCAAACTTGCATTTTCCCATTTTTCCCACATTTGTTAATATTCCCTCTGCTCTTTCACTGCAGCATGAACACACTCACAGCACATTATATTCCAAACATCCGGTGTTGTGACTTTGTGCATCAGCCATAAACAACAGTCAATTAAAGGTTTCCACCTGTCAATCATCACACAGATCAAAATTATTACATGTTTATAGAATCAAAATAAATCGTGAATAACAATGCTTTTGTTTTCCATCAAGTGCATTTAATTTTTGAATGCCAGTTAAGGCCTTAATTTTCACAGAATCTATTTAATAACTTTTAATATTTTTTAATGACCTGCATAAACCCTGTACATAGAACTGTTAAGTATTCAATTTGGGGCAGAATGAATGTATTTTATTAGTGTGTATTTGGTATTTTATAAGCCGTGACAACAGCTGTAAGTCCAAAACCAAGCAGCAAATGAGGATTTTTCATTCAGAGTAAACCTCAACGCTGTTCTCCAGGGTAATGTTTATATAATTAAAATAAATCGTGAATAACAATGTCTTTTTTCAATCAAGTGTATTTAATGCCTCTGGACATCGAATTTAATGCTTTTTAATTAAATAATTTTCACAAAATCTATTTAATGGCTTTTAATGCTTTTTAATGACCCACAGAAACCCTGTATTATGTAGAAAATCAAGGTCAGTGAAGTTACCATATTTGGTTCCTTACCTTTAAGAGGCAAAAAAAATAAATAAAAAATCCAAAAAGTAAATATAAAAAATACAACAAATATGTACACTGAGAAGAACATGTAGGCCTATTTAATCCCATTAGAACCTTCCTTTGGTCCCATTAGACCCCCACGCGTGCTGGTCCAGACCCCTGTCCACATCCACATGACCCCTTTGAACATCATTCCTTACATTAGTTCCATTACTTCATGGAACCGAACAAAGCACAGGTGGACCTTCCAGACCCTGGAGACCACATTGGACCTGACAGACCCTGGAGACCACATTGGACCTGACAGACCCTGGAGACCACACTGGACCTGACAGACCCTAAAGACCACACTGGACCTTACAGACCCTGAAGACCACATTGGACCTTACAGACCCTGGAGACCACACTGGACCTGACAGACCCTAAAGACCACACTGGACCTTACAGACCCTGAAGACCACATTGGACCTTACAGACCTTACAGACCCTGGAGACCACACTGGACCTTACAGACCCCGGAGACCAGATTGGGGACCCACTGTCCTCACTGAAACTGGTGATGTCTTATAACGTGTGCAGAAATTACCAAAAATAGTCACTTGCCTGATAAAGGGTTAACACAGACTATGACAGTGCAGTCAGTTGTATCTGCAGTTTATGTAACAAACAATAAATGTCAGTAAATCACAGACGTGTCACTAATGCCCCGTTCATTTAATACTCTGGGATGTTTCAGTTAAATAACCTGTGGGCAGTTCATGTAAATAACTCTGTGCTGAAAGGAATCAATCCATTATATGAGTGTTAAAAGCAGATCATATGACAAATTAAGATCGCAGAGTCCATTAATCTAATTCTGTGGTAACCCTGTCGGCCTATTTTTATGACTGAGCACTAGAACACAGCTGTAAACTCAACTATGTGACTCCACTGGGATGAAACCCATCATTACTGTTTGGGATATGTTTAAAAAAAAATCAGCATTTTATGGATGAGAATGACGCCACCTCCTGAACCTTGTGTTTACAGTCAGATGAGTCAAAAAGAAGCAACGATATTATGAGCAACCGGATTCTTCTGACAAACAGTAATAAAGCGCTGTTGAACTGCTGCCTCCAGGGTTTCCTCAACCATCATATGACTCAGGTGTAACTAAATGAAAGTGAAGAAACAGGAACGACACATGAATTGACCGCCCTCAGTCAGTTTAGTTTAGTTTAGTTTAGTTTAGTTTAGATCCAAAACCAAAGTCATGCAATAGGTCAGGGGTGTCAAACTCATTTTCTTTCAGGTTCCACATTCAGCCCAGTTTGACCTCCAGTGGGCCGGACCAGTCAAATAACAGCATAATAACCTATAAATAATGATAACTCCAAATTTTTTACATGTAAATTAAGATTAAATTATGAAATCATTTCCATTTTACAAACTATCCAAACAAAAAAGATGTGAATAACCTGAAAAAACTGAAATTTCTGAAGAAAAATAAGAAATAATAAGAAAAATTTGATCAATATTATGCCTCAATTTATGATTTCTACATGTGCATTACAGATCAGCTCTACCAGGACACAAAACAGGCAGAATATTTTTAAAATTACAGGTATTTTTCTTTAGACATTTCAGGTTGTTCATATTTGTTCAAGTTATTGACGTTTTATTATTAAAGGATATCAGTTTAATGTTCTCTGCAATAAATCAAAGAGAAGAAATTGGAGTAGACATTCTTTACAGACACATTTTCCACATCAAACCAAGAACAGCATTTGGAGTCATTATTTCTAGGTTATTATGCTATTATTTTCGAGTTCAACACCCTTGACTGTTACTATCTTCCACACTTGGCAAAGTCATCCCGCGGGCCGGATTGGAACCTTTGGCGGGCTGGTTTTGGCCTCCGGGCCGCATGTTTGACACCTGTGCAATAGGTCTTTTATTTTTTCCAAGAGTCATTCATTCATTCATTCATTCATTCAAGCTTTATTTAGGACTCAAAAAATAGTTCCATAGGATAAGATTAAAAAAAGACATACACAATTAATAAGAAAAGAAATAGTACATGTACAGTCATGGAAAAAAATTCTAATTCCATCCAAAGTCATCAAAAACACTGGCTCTGTAATCCAGGCCTAACTCCTGTGTGTGTCATGTGACTAAAACAGACAGAACAGAAAACATGGAATGAATTAAAGCACTGTTTTTATCAGTACAATGACACAGATACTGATGGAAGAACTGAAGGAATTTTGGTTTTTATCAAGAAAACATGTTAAATGGACAGATATCAGCTCTGAAATTAAACCAGGAATTTGACCAGGAATTAAAATGAACAAGAAACTGAAGAAAACAAGGGGTGGTCTGATCATTTTTTCCACGACTGTAGGCTTAAATAGACTTCAGGGTTTACTGTATTCTTAATATTCTTAATATAACACACACCTAAACTCTTAATTTTTATTTATCAGGTGTAAACAGACTCAACCAACCCCTTCCACTCCTATGGTTCTGTATATCTGTCCTGAACATCTCCTCTCCACATCCACACACCTCCCCCCCCTCGGCCTTTTGCCAACTTTTCATCACTTTTTTAGATCAGGCAGTGGGTGGAAGTGGCCTCAGTGGGATGTGGACTTGTGCTTTATTATTGGATAATTTGCTCATGTGTTTTTCATCTGTACATTATCAAACAGGAGAGGACACTCTGTCTTTGTCATGTACATTCTATTAATGCGATTATGCTTATGTGACGTCTGTTATGCTGATTGTTTTTTTTTTTTTACCATACAGTGTGACTGCTGTAGAGGAGCAGAGGGGAGGCTTCCATGAATTAAAGGGCAAGTATAAATACTCTCTCCAGAAATTGCGACTTGAGTATTCTACATTAGAAGTCAGTGTACGGGCTGTTATCATAGCTGTTAGCTTAGTTCTGGAGTTAGCTAACATGACCCACTCCCAGAATAAAACAGACCCAACATGACCTCCATGTAAACACAAGAACATGTGCTCATGAAAACTCACATGTAGCTTTGACCTACAACTAAACATTTACCCCACGTTATAGAAAATATCAAAATATTGTCTATCACCGATTATTTAAAATAACCTACTGCACCCCAGCCAGTTTTAAAGTGATAATTTTATTTTGGCTCCATATTACAAAGATGTGCTAACACCTGAGAGCAGCAGCTAAAACACCTAAGAGCTAACATGCTAACACCTGAGAGCAGCAGCTAAAACACCTAAGAGCTAACATGCTAACACCTGAGAGCAGCAGCTAAAACACCTAAGAGCTAACATGCTAACACCTGAGAGCAGCAGCTAAAACACCTGACAGCTAACACAAAAACACCTGAGAGCAGCAGCTACTTCACCTAAGCACTAACATGCTAACACCTGAAAGTGGCAGCTAATACACCTGACAGCTAAAGTGCTAACACTGGTCAGTAGCATTTTATATCCCTAATGGCTAACATGCAAACACGTGACAGGAACAGATTATTTACCTGACCCTAAAGAACCTGGCATAAAACAGTTAATGTACCACAAACAACCAGCAGTAGATTATTTACCTAGCGATGAATGTGCCTGACAAAAAAAGGTAATCTACCTGATGGCTACGGTTATAACTTCACCTGGCAGTATGAGGTTATCTACCTGATTACTAACATGCTAACAGCAGGTTTACAGTAGCATATTTACTACCTGACTGCTAACCTGCTAACACCTGATAGCAACATGTTGTCTACCTGATGGCTAACATGCTAACACCTGATAGTAAAAGGTAATCTACGTGATGGCTAATGTTATAACAACATATTACTAGTAACTAACATGCTAACCCCTGGCAGCACCAGTTTATCCTCCTCAAAGCTAACATGCTAACCCCTGACAGCAGCAGGTTATCTACCTGGCGGCTACATGCTAACAGGCTAACAGCTGTTCGAACGGCTGCTACAATGACGTCACTGCCTGACGTTACGTCACAGTGCGACAGAAACACCTACACTGATTTTGCTGAACATAAATAATTCAATCCACCGGAGTGTTTAAGCTAACGGCAGCCGGTCCTGCAGTGCCCTGGGCACAGCGGGTCCGGTCTATTTCCTGCAGCTCAGTAAATGTCACCGTCCGTTATAAATAGACCCGGAGGCGGAGCGGCTTTATCTGAACCTGCTGCTCCACAAACACAACAACCGTTATTTCACTGCGCCACGGTTTTCGGCTCAACACGAAGCACGGCGGTGGTCGGTACTCACCGGGAGGGTTTGTCCCGGTCCGTCCCGGGTCGTGTTTGGCTCGGTTCAGTCTGACCGTGTGTGGGATCTGTCTGGCTCCCAGTAATCTGCAGCCATGTTGCTGCTCCGCGCGGCTCCGCTCCTCCGGTGCGTCCTGACGGAGATCCTCACCGCACCGTAGGTGACGTCACGGCACGGTCACGGTGCCCCGGTCCGCTTTGAACATCCACAGAGTAACGGAGAAACTGAAAACCGTCCACAGCAGCAGAAAGAGGAGCGATGACATCATGTATCTGACAGTTTAATGAGACTGAAAAGAAAGAATGAGCCAGAGGTGGGACTGATGACGTAATAAGAACAGAAGAATCACATAAGAATCTAAATAATCACATAATGATCACATAATCATATAATAATGACCTAATAATCACATAATAATCATATAACAATCATATAATAATGACATAATAATCATAATAATCATATAATAATCACATAATAATCACAATGATCACATAATAATCATATAATAATGACATAATAATCATAATAATCATATAATAATCACATAATAATCATATAATAATGACATAATCACATAATAATCACATAATTATATAATAATCACATAATAACATAATCATAATTATCATATAATAATCACATAATAATCATAATAATCACATAATAATTATATAATAATCCCATAATAATCATAATAATCACATAATAATTATATAATAATCCCATAATAATCATAATAATCACATAATAATTATATAATAATCCCATAATAATCATATAATAATCACATAATAATCACAATGATCACATAATAATCATATAATAATGACATAATCGCATAATTATATAATAATCACATAATAATAACAATCATAATAATCATATAATAATGACATAATAATCATAATAATCACATAATAATTATATAATAATCCCATAATAATCATGTAATAATCACATAACATTACATAATAATCACATAATAATTCTGCCTTCTTTCTCTTAATGACTGTAGATGAGTTCATGATAGGATCCTTTTCTCTAAACTGTCTCATCCTTATTAAAGCTCTCATCATCCCATCCTACAGTCGTATGTAATAGTGTATTCTGTTGTGTCTTATGTTAATGCATGATAATTTGCTCAGAGCAAAATTATGAAATAAGAACTTAAATAGTACCAGACTGAGAAGTACAGTCCAGAATAAAAGTCCTGTTCCAACATTCTGTTTGTGGTTTTATTATTGTTCTAATGTCCACATGTGCATTTGTTTCTGTATTAAAATTGATAAATGTGAAGTATGACCAACAGGAAAAACTACAGTTGAATGGAATAACAGCTTCTACAAACCACTGTGGTGTTCAGGTGTTTTAAATGTAATCACAAATATAGAAAAGAAACAAATGAAAATGTCTGATAACAATGAAATAAAAAGTAGAGGTTCACAGAAAGGACAAGAGGACTTACCTTTAAACTTTAATGTGAATTTTAACATTAACCATTAATTTCAAATGAAAAAAACAGCTTCTATAAACCACAGTGGTCGTATTTAATAGATAATAATAAATTCTATTTATAACGCACCTTTGACCTTTGACCTTAACACGTCTTTAACTCAGAGGTTCCAAACATACGACCCCTCTGAGGGTTCAGTCCGACCCATGGGATGACAGTCCACGGTGTCACTGAGTCTAGACCAGTTGTTCTGGTCATAAAGTGAAAGGTTCTGTTCTTCAGTTCCACATGAATGTTCTGCGTCTGTGCAGATCAGTCTAATACTGCAGTCATCCATAAAGTTAAGTCACTATTATCATCCCATAACTTGTGATTATTATGTATTTTAAAGATCATATTTGGTCATTTTGCACCTTTTATAGTAAAGACTGACATGCAGTAAATGATCCAGACTTTCATGTGTGTGGGATCTGAGCTGACACCACTGCATCAGGTCTAAATATGACCCACTGTCTCATAATTCTGAGATATGTTCAATAAATGGCAACTGTTTATGGATTTTTTTGAGACAATGTTATTCCCTTCCTTTTTTTTTTTTTTTTCTCTTTTATTTCTTTTAATTTTTTCTTATGTTTATGTGACCAGTTTAATTATTTAATGCAGACTATGTCTGAGTATTCTTTTCTTTTTATATATATTTAATTTTATTTTTTTCATTTGGAGAGATACTTTACAACAGACATCCAAACACATCAGCAGACCATGTCCGAAAAATCAACAATGGACATGAAATTTAGAGAAAAAACACAAAAAAAACAAATACATCTGAAGTAAGTCTTCCCCTTTTTTTCTTTTTCTTAATGTATATATTTAGTTGTTTTTTTTAACCTCCTAAGACCCAGGAAATGTCAGGAAAGTACAAGCTTTTTTGTTTTTGTTAATAAGTGCTTATATTGGAAAACTCGTGGTGCAACAGTTTTTCAGATGCAGTTTTTAAAATTTTTATGAAATGTCCTTTGTGGTGGACAGTTTTCTTTTTTTTTTTTTCTTTTCTTTTTTTATATAAAGTTGTGAAACTCTTGTCCACAAACATGGACAGAAAACCCATAGCTGGGTCTGCAGAGGTTATTTCTTTTAATTTTTTTCTTTCATCAATTTTTTATTGTTTGCTATATTTATGTGACCAGTCTAGTTATTTTATACAGACTATGTCTTAGTATTTTTTTCTTTTCTCTTTTTTTTTTTTTTTTTTTTTAATATAATTTTATTTTTTTCATTTGGAGAGATACTTTACAACAGACATCCAAACACATTTGCAGACCATGTGCAAAAAATCAACAATGGTAAAGCATGAAATTTAGAGAAAAAACACACAAACAAAACAAATACATCTGAAGTAAGTCTTCCCCTTTTTTTTCCTTTTTTTAATATATACAGTATATTTAGTTTTTTATACATATATTTTGTTAAACATATCTTACATGTCATGTGTTTGCTTTATTGTCTTAGTATTCTTTTCATTGTATAGTTTGTTGGGTTTCATTCTTATTTGTTCTTAAAAATCTGCTCATCTAAATCTAATGGTGTAATGACACCAGTGTTTGGACCTTTGTTTCTCTTGTAGACACTTCAATATAAAAATATGAAACCCCCATTGTGAGGCTCATCAAACCAGTAGGTGAACTGGTCGGAGGCCGAGTGCGACGGCTTCATGTGTGTTTGTGCAACTCAGAGGATTATGAAGCCGATTGGCTGAAGCAGGATTAAAACCAGCTGGTGATCAGCGCTTTTCTCTCCTTTAGCTTCTCTTCAGAGCAGAACCATGAAAACAAAAGCTTCATAACTCATAATGGATGAGAGATGAAGAGCAGAGGAAGAAGAAGAGGACGGACAACGGGTGGAGAGAGGGAAGAATAAAACAAACACTGAACACTGAAGAGGAAGAGGAGGAGGGATTCTACAGAGGACACCACCATCATCACTCCAACAGCTGGTACTCACAGTAGTACTAGTAGTACTGCATATAGTACTGCTTTAGTCCTGTATCTAATGAGGTTAAAAGCATCGTTTAGACCTGATTAATTTAAGAAAAAATGATGCAGAAATAAAAACATGCAGCGAAAAGACTGGATTTAAATCTGAAATATGTAAAAAAATAAAGAAATAAAAAAAATTATAGTTGAAACACACGAATAAAAGTGATTAAAAACCAGATCAGGTGGAATTTAAAGAAGAAAAGTGGATGTAAAACAGTGTTCAGCTCAGGGCACCAGCACTCGGACTGGAAGCGGTGATGCTGCAGGTCAAAGGTCACCTGCTGTTCACCGGTCTGTCCGCTGGGTTCAACCCGTACTTTACCAGGAAACAGAGCAGGTTCTTATCTGTGCAGAAGGGACGCAAACACAAGGGTCGACCTGAGAGCTGAAGCAGGAGATCAGACGGAAATAAATGATCTGAAGAATCTCAGAGCGTTCGACTGAACCGTCGAACAGCTGAGACAGACGTACGTTCACACACTTCCAGACCTGAGCCCAGAAGGAGGTGGATTAGACTGATGCAAACAGAAGACGGGCTACTGCTGGAGCCTGAAAAAAACTGAAACCTTATTAATTATCCTTAAAACTGATCATTTATCCCTAAACCTGACACTCAGAGGTTTTCAAAATCCCACCGACAGAATAAATCATGATATGAATTTCTTATGTAAATCTTTTTAAAGAATTAGTGTTAGTGTCATTTTATATATAAAAAAAAATCCTATTTTTTGTGTATTTACTGTATTTTATGTGTATTTTAGTATATTTTAGTGTGTTTTTTGGTGAACTTTAGTATATTTTATTGTTTTTTTTTGTATAGTTGAACATATTTCACTCTACTTTTTGTGTATTTTCGCATTTTAGCATACTTTAGCACATTTTACTTACTTTTTGTGTACTTTAGCAGATTTTAGTGTACTTTTTAGTGTAGTTGCGAATATATTACTGTATTTTTTTGTGTAGTTGAGAATATTTTAGTGTATTTTGTGTGTATTTTAGCATATTCTGTGTTTCTTTTTACTGTTTTTAGCCCATTTTAGTGTATTTTTTTAGTGTAGTTGAACATATTTTAGTGTATTTTGTGTATAATTTAGCATATTTAATGTTTTGTTTCTGTATTTAGCATATTTTACTCTATTTTTTGTGTATTTTAGCATATTTTAGTGTACTTTAGCATACTGAACTGTATTTTTTTGTATCTGATCTTATTTTAGTGTGTTTGTAGTCTAGTTAAGCATATTTTAGTATATTCTATGTTTGTTTTTACAGTTTTTTTTTTAGCATACTTTATTGTTTTTTAGTGTACTTTAATGTATTTTAGTGTATTTTTAATGTACTTGAATGTCTTTGAGTGTATTTTTAGTGTATTTGCATGTATTTTAGTGTATTTTTAGTTTAATTAAGCATATTTTAGCGTATTATAGCATATTCTGTGTTTGTTTTTACAGTTTGTGTTTGTGTTTCCAGGTGAACCCTGGTCCATCCTGGTTCTTGTCCTGGTCCTGATCCTGGTTCTGGTTTGGGTCCTGGTCCTGGTCCTGGTCCTGGTCCTGGTCCTGGTCCTGCTCCTGGTCCTGCTCCTGCTCCTGCTCCTGCTCCTGGTCCTGGTTCTGTCCTCAGTATGTTGCTGCTCACAGCGTCGCTGGTCCTGCTGGGTGTGTACGTTCTGTGTCGATGGTTGGTTCCTCAGTTGGTTCAGTCCAACGCCACCTTGGCTCTGCTGTGGTACGACTTCCTGCTGGAGACGGCGTTGGATTTCATCACCAGGACGTCACGACCGCAGGTGGAGTCACACTTTGACTACGCATCCACACTTTAAAAGGACGGTTCCAGTTCAAAACCACATGTGTGTGTTTGTGTTTATGAACTGAGCTGCTGTGGTTCGTGGTCATCAGTGGACTGTCTCCTGTTGTAGCGCCTCCTTCAGGCCGTCTGTATAAATGCAGTCAGAGGAAACCCAGACAGCGTCATCGCCGCCATCGACCACTTCTGTCAAAACCAAGAGTGGGCCATGAACGTCGGAGATGAGAAAGGTACGGAAAAAACACACACACAGACAGATAAAGACAAACAAATACACACAGACAGCTACACACAAACATTAAAACACAGACACACACAAACAGACAAAAACAAACAAAGAAACAAACACAAACACACACAAACTCATACAGATACACACAAACAAACACACACAAACTCAGATACACACAAACACACACAAACAGATACACACAAACAAACATACAAACACACACAGACAGATACACACACACACAAACAAACACAGACACACACATAAACAAACAAACACAAACTCAGACAGACACACACAAACAAAAGATACACACACACAAATACACACAGACCGATACACACAAACACACACTGACAGATACACATAAACAAATACACACAAACACACACAGACAGATACACACAAACAAATACACACAGACACACAAACACACACAGACAGATACACACAAACAAATACACACAGACACACAAATACACACAGACAGATACACACGAACACACACATACAGACACACACACAAACAAACACAGGCAGATACACAAAAAACATACACACACACACACTCTGACCTCTACTCACGAATCCCTGTTTCCGTCGGTTTCCCAGGAGCCATCTTGGACTCGGTCGTCATGGAAACGTCTCCATCCACTGTGCTGGAGTTGGGGACCTACTGCGGTTACTCGGCCGTTCGCATCATGAGGCTGTTGCCCCCGGCGACGCGGTTTATCACCTTGGAGATGAATCCTGACTACGCTGCGGTGGCGCGGCAGGTCATCCAACACGCCGGGCTGCAGGACAAGGTCAGAGGTCAGAGGTCAAGGTCAGATTAGAGCCTAACTGTCTCTGATGTCGTAACTTTACAGAACTTTTCAACCGCTTCGATCTCTGTAACGTTCTCAGAGTTTGTGTTTGAGATGAAGTGAAGACAGGAGGGCGGAGCTAAACCAACAACTCCACTAAGAACTCAGTATTTTTATTTATTTATTATTTATTTGAAGAGTTTATTAGCAACACATGTGTATTTGATATAACAACAACCTCTGGATATGTTCCATTTTATCACATTATAAGAAAGAAAAGAAGAGAGAGAGAAAAAAAGAAACATTAAAAGTAATAAAAGTAACTCATTTCTTTATTACCTGAGCCATAAGTCACACTATACAAATGGAACTCAGAGCTGGAGGAACTGGAGCTCCCCCACTGCGCATCATTTCCACATATTCTGGGAACGCCTAAAAGTGAACCATTATTGGAAAGAAATACATGAAGCCATAGAAATCATTCTGAATACCTACTTACCTTTTGATTTCAAAACCATGTGTTTGGGATGCATTTCTGCAGAGGTCAAAAACATAAACAGGTGCTTATTCAGCATATTATTAACTGTAGGAAAAAAAGCATAAGTGATGGATGACACAAGAAGAACCGCCAAGGTTCTAATAGTTTTGGATTTTTCATAATAGTTTAGTTTTATTTAGTTTTGACTTTTTTTTTCTCTAATTCAGTTCATTTTAATTCGTTTTTAGAGCAGGTTTGCTACTTTTGATTAGTTTTTGTTATTTTGTAAATGCTTCGTTTTAGTTTAGTTTTATTTTTTCATGTCTTCGCCGTCGTATTCAAATAATTCCCAGACAGCAAACCTGCTCTAAAAACGAATTAAAACGAACTGAATTAGAGAAAAAAAAAAAAGTCAAAACTAAATAAAACTAAACTATAAAGTAAGTAAAGTAAAGTAAATTTTATTTATAGAGCACTTTTCACAGACAGAGTCACAAAGTGCTTTATCAATTCAAATCAGAATCAAATTAAGTTTACAGAGACCCAACAGAATCCTTCAGGAGCAAACACTTGTGATTGGTGACAGTGGCGAGGAAAAACTTCCCTTTAACGGGCAGAAACCTCGAGAATATAATGAAACAAATCCAAAACTATTATTATACCTTGATACGTTTAATGTAGACTCATACATAATAAAGTGTGTGTGTGTGTGTGTGTGTGTGTGTGTGTGTGTGTGTGTGTGTGATAACAGGTCTATCTTTACACACATCAGTTTTGTCTTCGTAGCTTTACTTTCGACTCACTGTAAAACTGTGTAAAACCTACAGAATGTCTGTTCTGTTTGTTACTTTAGTCTAAAGGTTCCTAAAGTGGGTACGTTTACCCCCAGGGGTAATTAGAAGAAGCCCAGAGGGTAAAAATACATTAAATAAGTCATCATGAGAATTAAAACTGAAATATAAAACACAATAAATACATTCATATCATAGTTTTATTGTCTTTGGTAACATTTGAAGAACATTTATATTTTATATTCTTCAAAATAGGTTTGTTTGAGTAGATACAGAATTATTTTGTGTTGATAAAAGGTTTATTCATTACACTGGGTTACAAAAAAAAATGTTTTTTGCAAGTTGTCTAGGTTTTTTCAACTGAATTCGGACCATTTTGCACCGCTAAATCCAAAAATGACATCTGTTTTTCTCAATCAGGTCAGGTTTTTTTGCTAATTTGATTTTGAAAAATTTGATCTTCTCACAAAATATAATAATTAATACCAAAATCAGATTGGTAAGCACACTTTATGAAACTTGTGACTTGATTCCTGTTAGGTCCAATGGTGTATTCAGCGCAGATGGAACAGAATACGTCAGGCTTATTTTTGCAAGATCTTCTAGTCGAAGCCATTTCATTCACCTGTAATATTAAAAAAAACATTAATCATAAATTGGCAAAAGTAAAATCTTCAGAACTCGTTTATTGCAAGAAATATGAAAGAATTGTGTATCATGTGATGTGAAAATGCCAGTGACGTGCAGTGGGGTTCATGGCTGGGGAGGCACTGACTCTTTCAGAGGCAGATCTACAAATATATGGTGGCCTGAGAAACTGGAACAGAGAGAGTGAGCCAAAGGAACGGCCTGGGTATATGGGCTGTGCATCAGGTCAGCATAGGTAGACTGGCAGGAACTCAACAGGAAACCTTCAAAAGAGCCATTTCAAACTAAAAATACAAAAAGTTTATGGTCTTACCTTTATTTGTACATGAAATCCATGCGCCGATCCTGGTGAATTAAAGTGTATAAAAAAGAACAAAGAAGATTATAAGTGCATGAATCTGTGGACTCACAGGCACCATCTATCATGAGGCAGGGGTACTGTTTGCCTCCCCCAGGGACTTTTTCACTGCGGTTTTAGGATTAATCTGCGAACCTAAGCACATTACAGAAATACATTCCATACGTTATGCAGATTATGGAAGGACAGAGCATATAATCAGAGTGTTTGAAAGCATTTGAACTGCGACATACAGAGGGACAGCGACAATATTTTCATCAGGTACCAGCAGGGCCACCTTAACCTAATGGTAGGCCCCGGGGCTGAGGGAAGTGTTGTAGGCCCCCCTGTCCCATCCTTCAAAATTACAAGCTCATTATAAAATATAATATCTTGGTAATCTACAACAGCGAGTAGATTGTAACCAAGATGGATGGAAGTTTGACTTCATGATAAAAATGATAAAAAATATTATCAACGACCATCAACTGTCGAGAAAAATATTTATTTAACAGCAGTAACAGATGAAACTATAAATTGTGAGAACCCATACACCTGCACATAGGCGTAAACTCAACCGCATGCACTTTAATAATTCTGACTCTCGATCATGCTTTTCTCGTGCCACTTTTCTTTTGTGGGCACCGCTCTTAAGTTTCTTCTTCCCCGACATTTTGTAATTGAACGTGACCTCTTGACACATGGGGGGCGGGGCTGGGCTTACCAATTGGGATCAAGAAGCAGCTTCAGATGTGCGTACAGTATGTATAAAAAGATTGACAGGAAAACTGACAAATTACAAATTGATGTTAGTTTATATGCTTGTCGAGTCCATAAAATGATAGGCCCCTTAAGTCAGTAGGCCCCTGGGCTTCAGCCCTGGTTAGCCCGTGCATTAAGGTGGCCTTGGGTACCAGCAGAGTTCATGAGGGAGGAGACAGTTCTGCTGGAGGCACAGCACAGCGCTGCCTCACAGCGCATCTCCTCCTGTATTTGAACAGAGCATGCGGAAATTCTGCTATTCTAATTGACAAAAAAAAAAAAAAATAGTAATAACAATATTGGATTCGAACGGAAAATGAGTTTATAGAACATACCAGCTGACAACTATCAACATTTATTATATTTTATCGTCAAGTTTTTTTTCTTTTCAAGATTGACAAGGGAGGCTCTGCCTCCCCTGCCTCCTCTGACTGCACGTCACTGGAAAATGCCCATAAATGTAAGCAAAAATGTTACAAAGCCAATATGTAGCATAGTTCAGAAAGTTGACCTGATTGAGCAAAATTAATGTGTTTTTTGGATTCAGCACCAAAATGATCCTAAATCAGCTCAAAAAACTTCAACAATAAATTTGTTGTTGACCAGTGTTATTTTTAGGGCTGAACTGTCTACGGAACACTGAAAGTACAAACTATACGTAACTGTAACTCATTCTGACCACTAGAGGGCCCCCTTTGTCTGCATTTAACAACACAACATCACACATTGATTAAAGGAAGAAAATATTAAATAGTCAAGATCAGCAGGACAAGTTTGGAAAAACTGTAAAATAAATAAATAATTATATATTTTGTTTTATATTTTTTACACATAGTTGGATTTGAATAAAACCATAATAAACCCATGCAGTTGGATCAGTGCCAGTGGACGGACACACTGGGTTCATGTTCAGTTAAAGACAGACTGGACTGAAAAAGACAATTTATTCAGTTTGATCTATTTCTGATAAAATAACCTTTGAATTTACTCTGAGCTTTAATGAACATTTACACAATCAGTGAATTAAATATAGAAGAACACAGGATTTACAGTGAAAATACAAAATACAGAGGATAATATTATAAACAAATGGAGATAAATCACATAATAAAGGTTAAACAGAGGAAACTTCATTTGGTGAGTGTCAGAAAAGTGTCTGTGGGTGTTTAAGGGTTAAGTCAGCCTCTGTCGTCGTTCCTTCAGGTGTTTTATTTTTTTTCTCGTTCCTTCAGGTGTGTTTGGTGGAAGGAAAGTCCGCTGACCTCATCCCCAAGATGGCCGACATGTTTGGGATCCGAACCTTCGACTTTGTTTTCTTCGACCACTGGAAGGACTGCTACCTGCCCGACATCAGGCTGCTGGAGGTGATGACCCCTGACCTCTGACCTCTGACAGACCCCTGACTTCTGAAATTAAATCTGACCCACCCGTGTCCTGTCCTTGCAGGACTGCGGTCTCCTGGACCAGGGCTCGGTGGTCCTGGCCGATAACGTCCTGTGTCCCGGGCTCCAGAGTACCTGGACTATGTCAGGTCCAGCCTGAGGTTCAGCAGCAGGTTCTACCGGTCCCACCTGGAGTACACCAGAGTCCTGGACGGACTGGAGAGGTCCGAGTACCTGGGACACAGAGACGCCCAGAGAGACCAGTAGAACCCAGACCGGACCCGGATCACACTGTGGCCGGATCTAGACCCGGTACTGAGACCAGCATCTATACAGAAGCTCCCCACATGTTCACACATGTTTAATAACATTTACACATGAATAATATCCACCTGTCGGATATATTCTCTTATATATTTACAACTTATCAAACATATTTTAACTGATGGAATGTTTCCTGTCGTGTCCTCTTTATTAAACGGACAAAATCCATTAAAAGAGAAGACGATGAATGGTGTTTATAAACACCAGAAAAGTTGTTTAAGTAAATGAACAGTACACGGTCAGATAATAATAATAATATTAATATTAATAATAATAATCAGTATCAGAGTGATGTGATCAGACCATTTTCTACTGCAGGAACTTTTATCATTTACCTGGAACTTTGAAAATCCTCAGTGCGTTTCCACTGAAATTACCAGGTAAAAAACTTTCCCTAAAGCCCAAAACTTCACCTCTGTATGACTGTGGATTTGTAGATTTGTTTGATAAAAATACATAAATTAATGTCACTTTTGGACCGAGACACTCTGGCAAAAACTATTTCTAATCTCACTGACACTTTCCTGGTTAAATAAATTATTTTATCATAAATATATACATATATATAAATGTTTAAAGTAGTAAAGGTGCTGGAAAAAACTCATCTTAGTTTTGTAAAAAACACTTAATGCAATAAAAAGACTAATATCAACAAAAATATGTATGTGTAAAAAGGAACAGGATAAAATATTAAATACACATCATTATCCTCATGTCATAATTAACTCAAGACACAAATGGACAAAAGTCTGTGGACACGTTGAATCCAGGTGTTTCTTTTCTAACAGCGGTCTGGGATCCAAACAATAATGTCTAATGTCAGAATAGAGTTTTATATTATGGGATAGATATCCTATTGATTATTAATACTGATGTTTGTGTGTCTGATCCTCCTGAACAGGAACATCTGACAGCCGGAGACAGGATGTGTCCACAGATTTATGTCCATATAGTTTAGAAACAGCAATATTTCACTACCGTTTAATGGTAGATGAAAATAGATGGAAATTATTATTTACAGTCAGAGCAGGAAAAATATTAGAGACATTTAAAGGAAGAACATTTAAAATCAGAGTCATGGAGAAAAAATGTTGATATAAATTCAGTCCAAACCATCTGTGAGTCATTTTAGAAACAAAGATAATTTAACCCAAACTAACCAATGCAATGATATTTATTTATATATATATATGTCAGGGTAGAGACTGCGATCTGGTAGAATCGGCGATTCTATCAGTAGAAACTCCGATCAGAGTCTCTGACCCTAACCCTAACCCGATCGGAGTTTCTACCAGTAGAGACTCTGTAGAAACTCCGATCCTACCAGATCGCAGTCTCTACCCTGATATATATATATATATAATATATATATATATATATATATATATATATATATATATATATATATAATTATAATTCTGACTTTTTTCTCAAAATAATAATAGAAAAGTAAATTGGACCTTAATTTGATTTTTTTTCTAGTGGCCCTAATCCTCTTCTTTAGAAAGTAGATGGTAGATGTGGAAGAAAAGTGTTTTTTACAGTCTGACCAGAAAAAATACCTTAGAAATTTAGAGGAAGAACATTTCAAATCAGTCATGGAGAGAAAAAAATGTTGATATAAATTCAGTCCAAACCATCTGAGTGATTTTAGAAACAAAAATAATAATTTAAACAAAACTAACCAATGCAATGATATTTATTTATTTATTTTATTTTTAAATTATTATTATTATAATTCTGACTTTAATCTCAGAATTCTGACTTTTTTTCCTCAATAATAATAAAAAAAGTAAATTGGACCTTAAAGAAGTAGATGGAAATTATTATTTAGAGTCAGAGCAGGAAAACTATTAGAGACATTAAAATGAGGACACAGACTGCACCAGTTCAACAACCTGTTCCAGCTGAAACATTCTGAACCTGAACAGTCTTTTTTTAATATTTCCATCTTCCAGTGAATCCAAACCTCCACAATAATCACTGATAAACACGATCACTGTCATTTATTTGATCCCATGTTATAAAATACCCGATAAGCAAAAGATGATGGAAGGATTTTATAAACAAATGAAATGTGAACGTACATGAACACATGGTCAGACAATAATCAATAACTGATCAAAAACTGCCTTTTAATGAAGGAGTCACTACCATGTGTTTGTGGGCTACAGTTCTTCTTCTGTGGTTTTTAATTTCCCACTGCGGCATTAAACACATCTGCTGTTACCACGGTAACTGGAGCCGCTGTAAATCAGTCACAACAGCTTTTTTTCCCCCTGATGGCTCCGCCTCTTTTGTCCACACTGGCCTGTGATTGGTCCAGAGTGAAGGCGTGTCCTCGGCACCTCAGTCAACATCCTGTTCCCATGGAAACCTCACACCATCAGCCAGTTGGCTTTCACTCTGACTGTTTGGAGTTGAAAATCTTAGCCAGGAGAGAGACGTTTGATTGGCTCTTCTGCTCAATGAGGCGGGCCTTATCCAGGCGCTTCTGGGTAATGGAGTCTCTCTGTCCCTGCTGCTGCTTCTTCTTCTTCTTCATGGTCTGGATCTCATCCTCGGTCCGACGCTGAGTGAAGTCCCACGTCTTCTCGTCCACCTGAGGAGACGAGGTAGAAAGTTTAACCTGTGGTAAAAGTACTAATACACAGTGGAAAGTACTAATACACAGTGGAAAGTACTAATACACCGTGGAAAGTACTAATACACCGTGGAAAGTACTAATACACCGTGGAAAGTACTAATACACAGTGAAAAGTACTAATACACCGTGGAAAGTACTAATACACAGTGGAAAGTACAAATACACAGTGGAAAGTACAAATACACAGTGGAAAGTACTAATACACAGTGGAAAGTGTTGATACACAGTGGAAAGTACTAATACACAGTGGAAATAAGTACAAGTACTACATTCAAAACCAGTAACAGTTTGTGTTATCATCACATTTGTGGTGCGTTCAGGGCCGTTTTTTTTGAGCTCGTAAGTCATGACTTCAAACCACCACTCACGACTTTGTAACGTTCCAGGGAAGTCACACCAAACTGCCTGAGCGCAAGGAATTGTGGGAGTTGGATGTAAACAAACCAGCATGGTGGACCGTATGTTATGTTCATTTATAGTCACTTCTATCCCAGAGGTGTTTGTTCGTTGCTTATTTGAGGGAAACAGAGGAGGAAAACGGCGCATAAGGCAAGAGAAGCTGTTCTGCCTTTGATGTTCTTTGTAGATTTGGATTCATATTTGGTTTTAATTTCTTCTTTCACTCATTGGACTGAAAACCAGCTAACGCTAGAGCAGCTGCTGATTATGCAGAACATTTACAGATAAATAAATAATCTGCATAAACACCACATCCATGGGGGGGGGGGGGGGCATTGCTACATGACGTCAGAACTCAGAACTGGGAGAACATGGATCTAGTACGAGTTCAGGTGGAAGTCACAGGTTTGACTGAACATTCCAGTGCATTTACACCAGTAGAAGGATGGAGAAACACCAGTTACAGCTGGACTGGAACGCAGCATTAGTTCACCTGTAGAACATGTGTCTGTGGCGCCATGTTTACGGGTTTTCACTGTTTTTCTGTGTTTTTGTTGTTTGTATAGTTGATTGATAGTTGTATCTATGTGTAAATCTTCTCTAAATGTGTGTATATTTGTATATCTGTGTAAATCTACAGTCAGATCTGTCCAGTTCGTACACAGATGCAGTGTGTGTGTATTTGAATCAGATGATGGATGTTTTTAGTGAAATGAGCGGCTCTGTCTACAACTAGACACAAAGTGAACACAGACTATCAACTGGATCCAAATGACACCAAAGAACCAAAAAGAAGAAGCTTTGCCTTTTTTTGTCAAATTTTGCTGGGGGTTTTTGTTGCTTTTTTTTTTGCCTTTTTTGTTTGTTTTTTTTGTTGTTATTTGTATTTTTCTGGTTTGTATAGTTCATTGATAAACTAGAAAGTGTTTCAGAAACACAGGCTAAAATAGTCCCTTTTCCATTGACCCTCAAATTGCGGTGAATATAACTTGTGCATAAAAATTTACCTAATGGAAAAACGAGAATCTCGCCAAAACTCTTGTTTTTTGATTAAAAGTTTTTGCGCTGGCAAGAGGTGGTTTTTCAGGTGTAGTGCAATTGGTTTATCACACAAAACTGTAATGGAAAGACCGTTTTCCACAACTAGAGTCACATGAATAAAAAAAATGGATGTTGACGGACGTTCCAAGAGAAGAAGAGTTAAAAACAAACATGGAAACCCAATCATTTTTTTTAATTTAGTAGGAGATAGAGGGGAAATATACTAGTCAACATTTGCTAGGGATCAGTTTTATATTTGCACAATAATTGATGTTGTATAATATTTTGGGTGACTTCATATATTATGTGTGTACTTTGGCTAGTCATGTAAAGAAAAATGGACCAAAAAGTAAAAAACCATAAATTTTTATTGCACTTTCTGGCAAAAGGGTGATACAACCCTAGAAATTAGAGTTCACAACAATTACTCTTCCAATTTTGTTTTCACTGAAACCACTCAGAATGTTCTGAAACACATACGGTGTGATGTCAATAATATGTGTGGCCACCATCCGCATCCGCAGGCTGTACTCCACTGGGAAAATAAATTTTCAAGTTTCCAGAATTACACCCCTGAATATAGCAAAGTTATAGTCCTGATCCCTAGCAAATGTTGACTAGTGTATATAATAATAATGAATATATCTGTAAATCAACACCATATTTACGTTTGTCACCCTGTTTATAGAATGACTTCTCGTGTCATCTTGTGATAATAAATAAACAAATTATCGCATTTGGGATTTAATGGAAAAACCGACATTACGCACTTCTATTTTTGGACATTTAGTAAATATTGGTAAAGTTTTGCGCAGATGTTCAATGGAAAAGCGACTATTGACTAAATAACTAAAAATAAGAAGCTGGAGCATGGACACTAGACAAACTCAAATGTTTGAAAACATAAAATAGTTAAAAGTTTACTTCTATAATCTCATAGAGTTTCATTATGAACATTTACAGCTGTTTTTCATAATAAATTTGATAAAAATTCAAGTCTACTTTTTTTCATTTTTTACTATAAGACACTGTTTTAAGCATTTATTACATGTAATTATAATATAATTAATGGACAGACACTGAAAGTTAAGTTGAATTGGAACAAAAAGGCATTTTCTGACTCTTTTATTGCTTAAACCTAACTAAGTGTGGTCGTGTTCTACTGGTCCTTAAAGGGTTAATTCATGTGTGGCCGTGTACCTGGGCTCCGTCTCGCTGCCTCTTCCTCCTGTCCTTGTCCATGTGGGCGCCTTTGTCCACGTTGTTCAGGTAGAAGTTGGTTTTCTCTCTTGGCCTGGGACACTTCGTTCGGAGTCTCTGCTGCAGAACCGTGTGTTCGTAGGCCAGACGCTCGCTCAGGTGGGTCCACTGGAAGCGGTGCAGGTACTGGACGCAAACACATGATACAGCACACGGTTTAAACCAGGGCTGTCAAACTCAGTTTAGTTCAGGGGCCACGTTCAGCTAAATTTGATCTGAAGTGGGCCGGACCAGTAAAATAATACATCACATATAACTATATAACATAATAATATATAAATAATGTCAACTCCAAACTTTTCTGTTTCAGAGTGAAAAAAGTAAATTTACATTATGAACAGGTTTAAATCTACAAACTATCCTTTCAAACAATGTGAATAACAAGAACAAACTGAAAAAATAAGTGTAAAAAAAGTTTATCATTTCCACATGTACATTATAATTTCTGGATCACAGTGGATCTACAAATAGACAAAACATTTAATAACAGACAGAATATTAGTAAAATTGTCCTTACTTCTCTTAAGACATTTCAGGTTGTTCATATTTGTTCAGGTTATTCACATTTTTTGTGAAATTATACTTTGTTTGAGTGTAAATACATGAAAATATTTGCATTTACAAAGAGAAAAATGTGGAGTTGTCATTATTTCTATGTTATTATGATCGTATTTGACTGGTCCTGTCCACTTTAGATTGAATTGGTCTGAATGTGGAACCTGAACTAAAAGGATTGTTCATATCTTAGTGTAATTTTTGCGTTTGACAAATTCCTCCAAAGGGCCGGACTGGACCCTTTGGGGGGCTGGATTTGGCCCCAGGGCCGCATGTTTGACACCTGTGCTTTATACGGTCACATGGTTTCTTTTATTTTAAAGGCCTTCATCCTTTCTTTCTTCCCACGGTCTGTCGTCACATTCAACTGGAAACAAAAATAACAAAAAAAACTGAACCGTGCTTTGAAAACCAAAAATGTACCGAACCGAAAATTTTGTGTACCGTTACAGGCCTAGTAAATACCATTTAAATTTTAAGAATATTTAAATTCTAATTTTCTATTTATATAAATATTTATATAAATACCAAATGTCTTATTTTTCCTTTACATTTCACTCTCACTTGTGGTTTTTCTGCCTGTTTTTCCTCTTGCACTGCTGTGTTGTTTGTTGCTGCTGTCAGCTGTGAATGTCCCCACAGTGGGATCACTGAAGTCTTCTCTTCTAATGACTGTAGTGGACTCACCTTGATGCACCACAGGTCGGAGGCGAATCGCTGGCGTTTCCTGGTTCCCATCGGCGTGTTGTGGAGCGACGCCGCCACTCCGCTTGGCCACCCGCTTGTCCCTAAACTCCACCCACCCCTCGGTGAAGTCACACCTCCTCAGACCGGACTTCTTCTTCTTCATCCTCACCGTCCGGTCTGAGGAGAGAGAAAAAGAACACCTGAAAACTGGTTCCATGTCACCTGTCCTGAACCAGGTTATGTGGTGGACTGTGTTCATTCGACACCAATGTTCTTTTGTTTTCACTGGACTGGGTTGAAACTTTGACACTAATGACTAAAGACTGAGACTGATGAAAAACCCATGTGTGGATTAGAAAAACCACTAGGATCCACACACTGAACACAGTTCCTCTGACTCCACCACACACACCTTTAACACCACAAAATACAAAAACACAGATGGGTGCTTCTGTGGTTCTAAAAAACAGGACAGAGGGGCTAAAAACTCAAACCAGATGGAGACGAATGTTCTGAAGCAGGTTGGAAGAACTGTGGGTCTGTTTAAAAATGAATATTTACTGAAATAAAGAGAAACTATTTTTCAGAATAAAACACATTCTTATATATTTTTTGTTATTTTTTATACAAAAAATCCACATGTAACATGGTCAAAAGGACACGAAATTAAGTGCTACTATTTTTTAAATATCTCTTATTCTCTCACAAGTGCATTTTGGGAATTGAACTAATTATTCAAGGCAGAGTATTTCACAAAAATGACCATTGTTGCAAAATAACTGATGATTTATTTGTGTTTAAATGTTCAGGTTCTGTATGTAACACCAGTGGACACAATGGGTTCCACACCAAACCTGGAATGAGACTGAGACTGATGCCAAACCCACATGTGTGGATTAGAAAAAACCACTGGGATCCACACACTGAACACAGTGTCTGTATTTAGAGTCTATAGAAGAGCATTTACACACGTTTACACATCTAATGCACTGACACCTAGGGAGATTTAATGTCCATATTTGGGGTCCTATTTTTGGACCCATATTTGATTAAAATTCATTAATTATGGGATGGATCAGAGTAAGAGGATAATTTTTGTGCATTTCTCTGAGGTCATCATTAGGTCCATCCTGGGGTAAATCTGTCTACATTTACCTTTGATTATTGGGTCTAAAACGATGGAAAAGTGACAGAAACTAAAATAAACCCAGTTTCAGAGAAGAACCCATTTATTTATTTTAACTTACGTGTTTATTGATATTCCTATCCCTGCGTCTTCATTTTCTTTTAACTTGTGTTCTATTCTCTGCCTTTCGTCTGGTCTAGCACATGTTCTACCCTGTTTTTTTAATGTTATTACTACCTTTGTCTGTAAACTGCTTTGGGTCAGCGTCTGCTGCTTTTAAATGTGCGATATAAATAAATGGACTTGACTCACAGGAGGGTCCCATGACGATGACATGAACCCTGGGAGCTGGTGTGAAACTTTTATCTGAACAGAAATGAAGCGCTGACTGACCCTTCAGGCTGGAGGAAGATGCGTCCGATATCTCCGTAAACCGACCAGCAGGTTCCTCAGGTGTTTGGGGCGGAGCCTGGGAGGGATGTGGCCCAGGTAGATGATGCCTGGGATGCACTTTGAGTCTTTGGCTCCGCCCACTTTCAATTTGGGCTTCTTCTTTAAAGACGTTTTTGCATCTTCATCACCATCATCATCACCATCGTTCCTGTCTGTTGCTCCTTCTCCCCCCTCCTCCTCTTCCTCCATCTGAGCTGCAGGCTCCTTCACTCCTCCTCTTCATCACCTTCCTCCTCCTCCTTTTCTCTATCTGTTTCAGTCTTCTTCAGCTCTTCTTCGTCTCTTTCTCCATCTTTCTGTACCGTCAATGACCGAAACTCAAATCTATTCGAAGAGAAAATTAAGACATTTGTTAAACACATAAATATCAACGTCAGAAACTCAATGAAACTGGACATTAAAGGATCATTGCAGCATCTTTTTACACTGAACTACTTTTATTCTTCAATTACGACAGAAAAAATAATTTAATAATCAGCATTTTTTTAAAAATTGAAAATATTTAAGTATACAAGACATATAATTTTTGAACAAACATCAAGATGTCAAAAAGAAAAAAGCATTTGAACAAATACATTTTAAAAATCCATATATTTAAAGACACCAAGCAGAATAGACAAAAGTATAAAAAAAAAAAAAAAAAATCTAACAAGAATAAATAAATACATCAGAGAGATCAGTCTATTTTAAAGAATTCTTTATAAATTGCCAGGGTGCTAGTGTTTTGTTTGTTGTTAAAGATAAATTCTAATGATTTAATATATTTTTCAAATCCATCAGAAAGATTTTAAAAGTTTTGGTATATTTATTTTGTGTATATGAAGTTTTCTAATAAAATGGTCCAATTTGCAAACAAATTCTAAATTACAAATGTCATGTTCAAAATATGTAATTACATTTGCGATGTTATAGTTATTTTTTCATTACATTACATCAGATATGATATATTTTCACTTTTAGACCAGAAGTTAGAAGAGTGTTCACACAGAAAGAATAAGTGTAGAGTGGTTTCAGGACAAGAATGACAAAAGTTACACATTTCATCCATATAAGAAAATTGAGACAAAGCAATGTTGGAGGGATATAGGTTATGTAAAATCTGTAGCTGTATAATTTCTAATTTTGTTTGTAATACAGTATTTATATGGTCATGTCCATGCTTTTAATCACTAAATTTTAGAGACAGTTGAGTTCCAGATGCTTTACCTTTGGGGGAAATGTGTCTCTTTACATGCAGTGCATTGCGTATATGTTTGTTATTATGGCTCGAACTAAAAATATTAACGCCACTGATCAATAAACAAGGTTAATCTGTCTGTGAAGTTTGATAATCAGCAATTTTTTTTATTTTATTTTAGGACAATGTGGAAAAATGTGTAACTTTCCTATACCTACAGAGAGATCTCTCTCTTAACAGTATTTCAGAAAGTCACTGTTTGTTTTTCAGACCTTTCTGTTTATTTTACTGAGTATTAGTTTTGAGTCATGTTTAAGTTCATGTAGACAAACGAGAAATAAAATCGCGACTGATTCAAAACCAAAAACATTGAAGATTCAGCTCAGTCCGAAACTGTCAACAACTCGTACGTAAAGATTATGATGATTAAATTCACACTTTTTTAGATTTAAAACCAGATCTAAATTATTGTGAAACATAAAACAACTTTTCTCTAATTAAAACACCCCAAAACAAGCCTTACCTTTTGTATATTTACTCCAAACGTTTTAAAACTCCAGTGGAAAAGCCTCACGTGTGGAGATCCTGTCGCAGTTTGATGACGTGACAGAGCGTCCGTCTAGCCCTTCAAAATAAAAGCGAACAAAATACATCTCAAGAGATCGAGAAATTATACAGTATAATGACTATTAAGAGTTTGTTTTTATTAGGAAACCCTTTAAGATAGAATTTAAACTACGTTCATAGGTTTTCATCCCCTTTTGTTCAGTGAAAGCCGCAATGATTCATGTACTGATTTTTAATATTGTGACAAACTGAGGGATTAAGTGTTTCCATCATAAATTCAGTCAACAACTCTCCATCTAAAGCTAAATAAACCCTTTAAAAATATTTTCCATATAAAGCAAACTGAGAACAGGCCGGCTTTTCTGAGCTCGCAAAAAATTCATTTAAGTATATTAATAAAATGTCCCATAAAGTATAAAAAAAAAAATCAGTCTGGTCCGAAAACTGGCCACTGAAACTTTTATATCATTAGAAAATTACCAAAAGCAAGATTTATTGGTGTAATTAATTAACATGAAGCTTCAACTTTTTTTTCCTAACAACCAAAACTTTCATCTAAATGTAGTGGAATGAAACAAACCTACAGTATTTCCCTCTGAAAAGTGGTTTAGAAGGACTTAAACCTGAACAGGACTTAAGTACAACATTTTAAAAGGACTTTATGACATTGAACTACTGCTGAAATGAGGAAATCAGTGTTCACCTTGAAGTTAGTCGCGGAACTGGAACCGGTTTTACATTGAAAGGTTAAACAGGAAGGTGTGTTTATTTACTTCCGGTTAATCTACCCGTGTCCCTAGCGAAAGGCATATTAGATACGTTATGGCGCGATGTTTTGAAGCGGACTCTCTTTTTTTCTTGTCTTTTTCAGGGTTTTCATTTTTATTATTATTATTATTATTATTATTATTATTATTATTATTATTATTATTATTATTATTTTATTTTATTTTTTATGAAGAATGCATTTATTGTTCAACATACAAATGATATGAATAGAACAAGAATATACAGAACATCAGACATTCCAAGACACATTATCATAAACTAATAATATTATGGTGCCTTCCCACAGGTCTGGTTTCTGCAGCTCAACAGTCTGACCACATTCAAACAGACAAAGCTTTGGATCCTTTTCCATCAGGAGGTCAGGACACTGTGAATATCTGACAGAAAATGACATTGAATCCCCATTTTTTTTTAGCTGATTTTGTCTTTAAAAGCTGTGGTCTTCAACTTTTAATGGGCTGGTGAACAGACTATTTCAGTTTAATTGTTGTTTTCAATTAATTACTTTCTCTTTTTTTGTCTCACTCTCATTTCTTCTTTGTGCATTTTCAGACTCTACTTAGAACCTTCTGAAAATCCAACAGTGAAAAATGTAAATTCATGCAATTTTTCAACTGGTCTAAATATTTGGATCAGGAGTGTGTGATCCCTCTGTTCTGCAGAGACTGGTCTGAACCAACAGGAGGCGCTGGAGGGGCTGCAGGCTGTGACCTCAGAGGGGAGGAGTCTCCGTCATGGCTCTGGAGCCTTTCAGAAGGGGGTGGGAGCTTAAATCATTGTGACGTTCTCATCTCAGCTGCAGGCAGCGCTCAGAGGGTGAGTTCCTGATGGGAAAACCCAACTGTGGTGAGATGATGAAAAGGTCACATGACACAAAGGAGTAACGTCATCCAGAAAATCTGATGAGAATGAGTGTTCTTCGATTAAGAAATATAGGATTTGTTGTGGAAAAATACTCTGCTCATTCATCCTCAAAATAGAAATGGTCATTTTAGATGATCAGTGTCTTTTCAGTGTACTTTAATTGGAGCTCCAGGTACAGGTCGTACAGAGGCAAGCTGTCTGCATGAGTGGACAAGAAATTACAGTCTGACATTGTCTCTTATATGAAAACTAATTTTAAAAAATCATGCTCTCTCTGCGTCACAATGATATCTCCTGTGCTAGAATAGAATATTTGGAAGAGATAACTTCTATGAGAAAGCTCTCTCTAACCCAGGTGTCCATGGCGCCCTTGATCATTCAACAAAACACAAAGTACAACAAACCCATACTGTAACAGGACAAAAACCCAAGTTCATATAATACTGAGGTCAGAGTTCAAACAGTCTTATATGGAATACATGGAAACTTCCCATTACAGATTTTACAGAAGTTTTTAAAAATGGTCAGAAAAAACAAGTTAAAAAAATATGAATCTAACATCAAACATATATAGTAAAAAAATTCTTCTTCTCCCCCACCTTGGCGGTGCCGGTCCTTCAGACTGGGTCCTCTACCAGAGGCCTGGGAGCCTGGTGGTTCTGTTCAGGATCTCAGCTGTTCCTAGGACTGTCCTCTTTTGGACTCAGATCTCTGATGTTGTTCCTGGTATCTGCTGCTTCCATCCATATCAGGTTGGGGGTCATAACCCCTAGTGCCCCCCCCCCCCCCCCCCATCACAACTGGTACCACTGTTGCCTTCACACCCCACATTTTCTCTATCTCCTCTTTCAGCCCTTGGTATTTCTCCAGCTTTTCGAGTTCTTTCTTTCTGATGTTCTATCACTTGGGATTGCTCCATCTATCACTACCACTGTCTTCTGATGTTTCTCCACCACCACTATGTCAGGATGAGTGGACATCACCATGTTGTCAGTCTGGGTCTGGAAGTCCCACAGGATCTTGGCCTGTTTGTTCTCTGTCAGCTTTGGGGGGTCTCCCATCTGGACCCTGTACCATCTCGACTCCCATCTATGGACATCCAGTCCATACTCCGGCACAGATGTTCCTGTACACTATATGTACACACACACACACACACACACACACACACACACACACGCACACGTTTGTTCCAAACCTTCAAACATGACCTCATCATTGTGTTTTATCTGCTGCAGTTGGATGGACAGACTGAAACACTGATGTTCTTTTATTCATACATGTATTTAATTAGTGCTTCCTTCATATTTACTGGTCTACATCTGTTGGAATGACTTTAAGTTTATGTACAGTTCCACATTGTGGTAAAAATACTCCATATAAACACTGATCAGCCTTCACACATGTTCATTTAATGGGTCATGTATTTATGTTCATAGTTTATGGATCAGATCCTGTCACACACAATATTTCTACATGGTGAAGTTGAGTGTTTAATTAGATTCAAATAACTGAATAATGACATAAATGAGTAGTTTGGTCAGTTTGGGACGTACAGTTGTAGTTCCCACTCCAGACCAGGTGGTGCAGTAAGGCTCACATTCACATTTATGGACCAACACCTGCCACACATTCAAACTAAAGGCTGTTTCATGAAATGTGAGCAGTAGAAAGTCCAGATGTTTGTGTTAACATCTACACAACCACATGTCCATGAACACAACAACACCAACAGAACTACACATCACACAAACACACTGAGGATCCAGAACCATAAAGTCCAATCCAGCAAACATGTGTTCCGGTTGAATGTGGTTTGAAGGTGTGGAGGTGGATCAGTTTGTCAGAGGAGACTTCATAGAAGGACACAGATCCAGCAGGATAGTCCACATACACTGATACTGTACCAGAGGAGGAGGGAGAAGAAAGAGGAGGAGGAGGACGAGGGAGGTCTGTGCATTTGTTTTATGCCAGACCCTGTATCTTCCTCTATTACACCTCAGACTCCAGGACTGATCATTTCTTCCAAACAAACAGTCTCTACTGTTTCCTTTCCTTCTGATTCCTCTGTAAGTCACTGATATATAACATTTCCACTCCACTGGACCTTCCAGTAACAGCCACCAGTCAGACCAGTTGAACACATCAGCTGAGGACAGACTCAAATCTGTCCTGATGATCAGGATATGACTGAACCTCCATCACTCGTTCCACCTTCTTGTTGTTTTCAGACAGTTTGAGGCGTTTGTCGCTGTGTTTGGATCCAGGGTGAGTTCACAGAAATCTGATGGACAGAAGAAAACACAATCCAGCTGCAGTTATTGATCAGTGATCAGCTGATTGACTGACAGTCTGATCACATCACTGGGTTCAATTCAACTGTTATTGATGGATGGATCATGTGAGTCTGACTCTGATCAACACTGATCAATAACAGATCAATCCAGTTTTTATAGACAGATCTGTTGTTTCTGAGCACATTTTCACCAACAGACGTTCAATAAAAACAGAATAGATTTGATTTTCCTGTTTGATTTTCCTGATCAGAAACAGCAGATTCAACATTTCTAAAGGACTGGATTTTCCTTCTGTGTCAAACAGAAAATCAAATAGTATTGAACATGTTTTCAGTTACTGACAGAAACCCAAACAATGGGACCAATGATGATTTGAGCCCCAGGTTTAGATCAATTCTATATATAAGCCATTAATGTAAATGTTTAAAAGAACAAGTGAGACTAAGTGTAAAAATTTGTTGATTTATTTGAAAAGAGCATCATCCAAACAGTCCAGACACTCATAACCATTCTCAGGTTTTGACCATGAATCTGCATTGGAAGACGATTAGAGGATGGACACAGAGTTAAACATGAAGGCTGAATTTTTCTGTCATGTTTTCTACTTTGGTAGGATGTCCTATCAGCTACAGGGCTTTTATAAAATATGTAGTTTAAGAATTATGTTCATAGCAGGTAAAAAAAACAATAACAGAAATGGTCAAGTAAAGGATGGCCCACTTTAACAAACTGGTTTAATGTGATAAACTACATTATTTTAATGTCTAAATGGACTTAAAACATGTATGTGTGATAAACGTTGGATTGAGTTATGAATCCGTATAGAAGAGACTGGAAGGCAAAGACGTGTTGATTGGTGTTTTCCCAGGACTCACTGACACACTGACTGACCCATGGACTGTCTGGTTCTTTTGTTTATGATAATTATTTTCTGTTTGGTTGAATTGTTGTTATTTTTGTAGGTTTAATGGTTTTTGTGTTGATGCAGTGGTTTGGAAACAGGGCTGCACAGTGACAGATTGTGTCTGTTGTTTAATCACAAAGAGATCCACAAAATTCAACTGGCATTAGAAATCTGAGAGTTTGAGCTGTTTTTGTACATTTAATTCTTTGTCCCACAGTGACAGTACAGACTATAAATGTGCATGAAGACACTAGAGCTCTGATCTGCACTAAATAGTTTGGGACTGGACCTGAGGACTCACTGCTCAGGGTATGTGGGTCCATGTGGTACCAGTCCTGACCAATCAGCTATCAGCTCATCCTTCCACTAAACTGACTGTCTTCATGAACACTTTAGATGTTAATAATGTGGAACCAGAACCCAGTTTGGGTTCAGGTTGGTTTGAATGAATCTAATGAAATCACACTTACGTCTCCATGGACCTGGTTTCAACATCTGGACTCCAGCAGGATCCAACCTGAAAGGAGGAGGAGGGTCAGAGCAGCTGGAAACATGGACATTCCATCCTCTGATCCACTGAAGCTTTTCTGTTCACATCCACTAAATGGTTCCTTCTGAATATCTGACTGAGTGTGTTTGTCTTTGAACATGGGCTGGACCTTCATACAGGATGGATCCCAGCTCTGACAGATGGTTCCTGTCAGCTCTACCTGTTCTATCTGCCATTATCTGTGGATGCATGAGCTCAGTCCATACCTGACATTGTCCAGTCTCCAGTGTGGATCCTCCACTAGAGCACACAGCTCCTGTCCTGAGGCTCCTGGATGGTTGTAGCTCAGGTCTAGCAGTCTGAGATGGGACGGATTGGACTGTAGGGCTGAGACCAGAAGAACATCCTTCCTCTGTGATCAGACATCCTGACAATCTGCAACACAAAACATCACATCCATCAACTGAGATGGAGATGAGTGGAGTTGGAGTCATTGACAGAGTCTGTGAATGCATGGGACTTCACCAACAGGACTTCAATGTGAAGTCTATGAGTTCCAGACTCTGAACACAGTTGAAGATCAGTAGAACTGGTCTGGAGTTCAACACAAACAACCACTGACAAGTTACATGAATCCAAAACTGGAAAAAACATTAAAATTTCTGTTGTTCTGTTGAACCCTGACCTGAGAGTGTCCAGTCTGCATCCTGGACTCTTCAGTCCATCTGACAGGATCTTCACTCCTGAATCCTTCAGGTCATTGTTGCTTAGATCCAGATGTATCAGACTGCAGGACTGGGATCTGAGAACTGAGGACAGAGCTTCACAGCTTCTGTCTGACAGGTTACAGCCACTGAGTCTGGACAAAACAAAAGGCATGAGTATAAAGTTATTGATCTGGTTGAAATGATAGATCCATATTTGAGATGTTTGATCCAACTGTTTGTTCTCACAGAGCTTTGTTGGAGGCTTTGACCACTGGCAGCAGCCTCAGAAGAACCTCCTCTGAACCAGAGTATTCCTTCAGGTCAAACACATCCAGGTCTTTTCTGATGACAGTAAGATGAAGGCCAGAGCTGACCACTGAGCAGGAGACAGTTGTTCTGTGGACAGACGTCCTGATCTCAGGTACTGTTGGATCTGATCCACCAGAGATCCATCCTCCAGTTCATTCAGACAGTGGAACAGGTTGATGCTTCTCTCTGCAGACACATTCTCACTGATCTTCCTTGATGTACTCAACAGTTTTCTTGGTCTCTGAGCTGCTTCCTGTTGGTTTCACCAGACTTTGTAGGAGACTCTGATTGGTCTGCAGTGATAGACCCAGGAGGAAGCGGAGGAACAGGTCCAGGTGTCCATTTGGACTCTGTAAGGCCTGGTCCACAGCGGTCTGGTACAACTGGACAGACTTGTCCTTTGATAGTTTAGACCAAACAGATGTTTGTTCTTCTGACAGCAGATTGACTCCAGTGTTGGTGAAGGTCTGATGGACATGAAGAGCAGCCAGAAACTCCTGGACACTCAGATGGATGAAGCAGAACCTCTTGTCCTGGTACAGTCCTCTCTCCTCTCTGAAGACCTCTGTGAACACTCCTGAGTACACTGAGGCTGAGCTGATATTGATGCCACACTCTGTCAGGTCTGATTCATAGAAGATCAGGTTTCCTTCTTCAGCTGCTCAAAGCCAGTTTTCCCAGAGACTCATCATCTTCCTGGTTTTGGACTCCAGGGTGGATCTGTCTCAGATCTTCCATGATACTTGACATTCTTGACTTTGGCCTGAACCACCAGGAAGTGGATGTACATCTCAGTCAGGGTCTTGGGCAGTTGTCTTCTGTCTGTGGTCTTCAACACGTCCTCCAGAACTGTAGCAGTGATCCAGCAGAAGACTGGGATGTGACACATGATGTGGACGCTTCGTGAACTGATGTGGGAGATGATTGTGTTGGTCTGTTCTTCATCTGTGAACCTCTTCCTGAAGTACTCCTCCTTCTGTGGGTCAGTGAACCCTCTGACCTCTGTCACCATGTCGACACACTGAGCAGGGATCTGATTGGCTGCTGCAGGTCGTGTGGTTATCCAGAGACGAGCAGAGGGAAGCAGGTTCCCCCTGATGAGGTTCATCAGCAGCACATCCACTGAGGTGGACTCTGTCACATCAGTCAGGATCTGAGTGTTGTTGAAGTCCAGAGGAGGTCGACACTCATCCAGACCGTCTAAGATGAACATCACCTGGAGGTCTTCAAAGATCCAGATTCCTGCTTCTTTGGTTTCAGTGAAGAAGTGATGAACCAGTTCCACCAAGCTGAACTTCTTCTGTTTCAGCACATTCAGCTCTCTGAAGGTGAATGGAAATATGAAGTGGATGTCCTGGTTGGCTTTGTCTTCAGCCCAGTCCAGACTGAACTTCTGTGTGGACACTGTTTTCCCGATGCCGGCCACGCCCTTTGTCAGCACCGTTCTGATTGGCTGATCTCTGTCAGGTGGTGTTTTAAAGATGTCTTCACATGTGATGGTTGTTGGTGGTCTGTGTGGGTTCCTGGATGCTGTTTCAATCTGTCTGACCTCATGGTCCTGGTTGACCTCTGTAGCCCCTCCCTCTGTGATGTAGAGCTCTGTGTAGATCTGGTTCAGGAGGGTTTTGGGGTTTCCTGCTTTAGCGATGCCCTCAAACACACACTCAAACTTCTGCTGCAGGTTACGTTTCAGTTTCTGCTGACAAACTCCAGACTGACTTCCTGAATGCAGACCCAGATAAAACCATCAGTTTCACAGTAAATCCAAGTATTTTCATCTGTTCAATCTGTACAGAATGGTCTTACTGCGGTGCAGACGCTCAGCCAGCTCCTCCTGCTTCAGCCTCCTCAGGAAGTTCAGTGTGATCTTCAGAAAAGCCTCTGAGCTCCTCCTCTGCTCTTCATCATCACTCAGACTCTCTAAGGATTCTGGGTAATCTGTACTCAGAACCTGGTGGAACTTCTTCAGTTCGTTCTTGACAAAAGTGCAGATGTTCTCCTCCAGCAGCTGGAACACAAACGTGATGAAAGACCCAAAGTCCAACATGGACCTGAGCTTTGGTCCATGTTGGACACAGTGACGTCCACTGGTCTGAAACCAGCAGCAGGACATGATTGGACAGAACAGATGGACCAGTAGATGTTGGACATGTACACACCTTAAATATGGAGTCCAGCTGAGTCTGATCCTGTAGACCAGTGGGAACCTCTGAGCTCTGCTGCTCCACTCTGTGGACCAAACATCAACAATGAGCTCACGTTATGTCTGTCCACACTGACACCGACAGGTGGACACCTGGACGTCAACATGAGTCACATGACCCCCTGTAGTGGGAAGGTGTCCTGGTCCTGCTGATCCCACTGAGAATCAACATGTGAGTGAGTCTGAAGCTTCACACTCACTGTTTGAGTTGATCATCAGGTTTAGTTTAGTTCAGTTTATCAGGATCCACATCAGAGACATCATGGCAGCAGGACTGAACTGAGTTTAGTCTGATAGAAATGTCATTTCAGACACTGAAGAAGATTTACTGAACAGTCACTTTAAGACTAAACAGGGACATCAACCAATTAAATTCAGAATGGTCAGTAACCGTGGAGATGTCTTTGTGTGATGTCAGCCTGGTTAGCAGCTCAAATATCTATTTATTTTATATTCATGAAACGGTTTAATCATAATTGAGTCCATTTACATGCACATTAATGCTATGATCATGATTCGATTTGTGGAGTTATCAGATTATTAAAGTGATCATGTAAACAGGATAATCTGATTTGATTTATCTGATAACCACAGGTATCTGATTATGAGGATTTGGATTCACACACCTGAGTTACTCCTCAATACGCCGATGTCTTCATGTATGTAAACAGGTTAATCTGATTTATTTTATTCTTTTACATCTGTACAAGTGTAAAGCTACGTGGTCAAACACAAGCAGAAGACAATAACAGGAAGTTTGATTCTACCATCACTAGGTATGTATGTACTCCGAAAGAAATCTGATAATGGACTCGAGCATCTAAACCAGGGTTTGATTATTGCATTTCTTAAGTGCACATAAATGCATCAGATCTAATTACAATTATCTGATTTCTCCCAGTTATCAGATTTTTATGGTCATGTAAACAGGGTCAATGATGTAAAGAATCTGAGCTGAAAATGAACACGTTATAAACAAAACTAAAGTCAGTGTTTAATATATATTTAATCAACAGTCGACACATCTGACATTTACATCAAACTTACGTCTCTGTGGAAAAATTTGGTGGGAACTCCTTGGACCAGTCACTCCTGAAGGACACAGAACTGGATCCAGGTCTAGGATCGGGTCCAGAGGACTCTGGTCTGTGATGAATCCTGGTCCTCAGGAAAACAGAGGGTTTAGTTTTCAAACAGACAATAGAAACAATAAGAAAATGATCAACACACTGAAGATCAATAAAGTCTGAAACGTCTCTGATCAAAAAAACTCAGATCTATGTAATCCTTTGGCCTCATGACCTGGTTTTTTTTGTTTGTTGTTTTTGAATCTGTAAAAAAACCCAAAACTCTCATAAATAAGGAGTTAAAAAAATCAGATCAATGAGACTCAGGGAAACATTAGATAAAAATAATTTAGTTCATTATAAGTTAATCAGGTCATTAATTACTGAGTATAAATAAATAATGATATTAATGTATTTTCATCAGATGTTCTTCAGTCCAACCAGGTGAATCTAATGACAGACTGTTTGTACCCGTGTGTCCACAGCCAACCATCAGATTTCCACCCAGCTGATGGATAGACCTACTGCTGTATGGAAACATGGCACTGAAAACTGAACACACAACACTGTCCATCACAAGAAGGAATCCAAACCCAGTTTCCAGGTGAGTCCTGGAGGATCTGTTCATCCATGTGTCTGTGGTCATGAAATGGTTTGATCATAATTGAGTCCATTTACATGCACATTAATGCTATGATCATGATTCGATTTGTGGAGTTATCAGATTATTAAAGTGATCATGTAAACAGGATAATCTGATTTGATTTATCTGATAACCACAGGTATCTGATTATGAGAATTTGGATTCACACACCTGAGTTACTCCTCAGTACTCCGATGTCTTCATGTATGTAAACAGGTTAATCTGATTCATTTCATTCTTTTACATCTGCACATGTATAAAGCTACATAGTCAAACATAGGCAGAAGACAATAACAGGAAGTTTGATTCTACCATCACTACATATGTGTGTACTCTGAAAGAAATTTGATAATGGATTGGAGGGTCTAAATCACTGTTTTCGATAACAGCAGTTCTTGTCAGATCTAATTACAATTATCTGATTACTCCCAGTTATCAGATTTGTATGGTCGTGTAAACAGGGTCAATGATGTAAAGAATCTGAGCTGAAAATGAACACGTTATAAACAAAACTAAAGTCAGTGTTTAATATATATTAATCAACAGTCGACACATCTGACATTTACATCAAACTTACATCTCTGTGGAAAAATTTGGTGGGAACTCCATGGAGCGGTCACTCCTGAAGGACACAGAACTGGATCCAGGTCCAGGATCAGGTCCAGAGGACCCTGGTCTGTGATGAATCCTGGTCATCAGGAAAACAGAGGGTTTAGTTTTCAAACAAACAGTAAGAACATGGTCAACACACTGAAGATCAATAAAGTCTGAAACGTTTCTGATAAAAAAAAAACAACTCAGTTCTATGTAATCCCTTGGCCTCATGACCTGGTTTTTTTTTGTTTTTTTTGTTTTTTGTTTTTGAATCTAAAAAAAACAACTCATAAATAAAAAGTAAAAAAAAAAAAAAAAAAACTCCTATCAATGAGACTCAGGGAAACACTAGATAAAAATAATTTAGTTCATTATAAGTTAATCAGGTCATTAATAATTATTGAGTATAAATAAATAATGATATTAATGTATTTTAGTCAGATGTTCTTCAGTCCAACCAGGTGAATCTAATGACAGACTGTTTGTACCTGTGTGTCCACAGCCAACCATCAGATTTCCACCCAGCTGATGGATAGACCTACTACTGAATGGAAACATGGCACTGAAAACTGAACACACAACACTGTCCATCACATGAGGGAATCCAAACCCAGTTTCCAGGTGAGTCCTGGAGGATCCGTTCATCCATGTGTCTGTGGTCGGATCAACATTTACATTCAAGTGTTTTTGTGTCGCACTGGGGTCTAAAGGTCTGTTTGTTTCTGAATGAGGACAACGTACTCTGGCTCTGATGAACTTCTCTGTTTGAATTCAATAAAATATTCCTTGAAGTCATCACTCTTCATGGACACACAGCTGGGTCCAGGTCTAGATCCAGGTCCAGGTCCAGGTCTAGGTCCAGGTTCAGGTCTGTGAACAGTGTCTCTCTGTCTCTGTCTCTGACCCTATCTGATCCCCCTCTGCAAACCTGGTCCTCTTTCAACCCTGTGACACTGGAGGACATCTCAGCACTTTTATCCAAAACGAAACCCTCCTCCAACTCTGCAGACATCCTCCCCCATAAGCTCCTTGTTGGGTCTTTGACACTATTGGACCATGGGTCACAAAGTTTTTTAACCTGTCGCTCACAACTGGTTTGTTTCCCAGCTCCTTCAAACAGGCCATCATAGAACCTAAACTAAAGAAAACCACACTGGACCCCACAGACTTCAAAAGCTACAGGCCCATTTCAAAGCTCCCCCTATTGGCCAAAATCCTTGAGAAGGCAGTGTCTAAACAACTTACAGCTTTTCTGGAGACACACCAGATCTATGACACTTTTCAGTCTGGGTTTAGACAACGCCACTCAACAGAAACCGCACTATTAAAAGTGTCTAGTGACATCCTGATGGCGGCTGACTCCGGGAAATCCACGGTCTTGGTCCTGCTAGATCTCTCCTCGGCCTTTGACACAGTGGACCATACCATAATGATTGAGAGACTGAGGGACCTGGTAGGGATGTCAGGTCATGTGCTAGACTGGTTCTCCTCTTACCTGACCGGCAGAAGCTTCACTGTGTCAATAAACAACTTCCAATCTGACTCAGCGGATCTACTGTGTGGTGTGCCCCAAGGCTCTGTCCTGGGACCAGTCCTATTCTTACTCTATGTCCTCCCACTTGGCCACATTATCCGACAGTACAGTGATGTCTCCTATCATCTATTCGCGGATGACATCCAGATATACTGCTCCTTTAACTCCTCTGAGCCCCACAAACTGAGTTCCTTAATCAACTGCTTGTCAGAGCTGAAGCAGTGGCTAAATGAGAACAGCCTCCAGCTGAACTCCAGCAAAACTGAGACCCTCATCATTGCCCCGGACAGTGCAATCCCAGGGATCAAACATCACCTTGGAGACCTGAGTTCCTCGGTAAAGACAAAACTGAGGAATCTGGGTGTCATCTTTGACCAGGACATGTCTTTAGAATTCTACTCCAAACACCTAGTCAAAAACTGTTCTTCCACCTACGCAACATCTCCAAACTCAGATCTATGGTGTCCACAAATGAGCTCGAGATGATCGTTCACGCTTTCGTATCTTCTCGCTTAGACTACTGCAACAGCCTGTTTACATGCTTAAACAAGAAGGAGCTGGCCCGTCTACAGTTTGTCCAGAACTCTGCTGAAGGCTCCTGACCCGCACAAACAGGAGAACCCACATCACTCCCATCCTTAAATCTCTCCACTGGCTCCCTGTTCTATATCGTCTTCATTTCAAAATTCTTGTGCTAACTTTCCGGGCCCTACATGGCCAGGCCCCTGCATACATTGCTTCCCTGATCCAGCCCTACAGCTCGACTCGTAGCTTGAGGTCTTCAGGACAGCACCTGTTGATGGTTCCACACATGTTTTAGCACACGCGGTGACAGGTCTGTTAAAGCTGTGGACCACGTCTATGGAATGACCTGCCTCTACACCTACGGTCCATGGACTCTGTAGAGAACTTTAAGAAACACCTCAAAACCCTCCTGTTCAAAAAGGCTTTTTAGTCTCCCACCTGACCCAGGACCACCACAGACTGATTACACTCTATGTATTCATCATAACGTACTCCATGTGTCACCCCCCCCCCCCCCCCCCAGTCTCTCTATATCTCCATCGCTCTCTCTTTCTCCTCCTTTACTCTCTCTCTCTCTCTTTAACCCCACTGGTCCAGGCAGACGTCCATCCTTCAGGAGTCTGGGTCTGCTCCAGGTTTCTGCTGTTAAAGGGAAGTTTTCCTTCCACTGTCACCAATCACAAGTGTTTGCTCCTGAAGGATTCTGTTGGGTCTCTGTAAACTTAATTTGATTCTGATTTGAATTGATAAAGCACTTTGTGACTCTGTCTGTGAAAAGTGCTCTATAAATAAAATTTACTTTACTTACTTTACTTTACTTACAGTGATGTCATTGGTTTTAGTGCTGAATTCTGACATGGAGAACAGTGATGGACAGATCCAGATGGTGGTCTCACCTCTGAGCTAGGGGGGTCTGTCAGGTCCAGGTCCTGGGGGGGTCCTGTCAGTGGTGTTTGAGGGAGGGGCTCCCTCCTCTCTGTTCTCACACTGATCCATTCTGCTGAATCCACATCAGTCACACAAACACTGAAAACAGCAGAGTTTGAGACGTGGTTATATGATGGAGAAGCATCAGATGTGGACCAGCGGTTCAGAGATAAACCAGACTCAGGGTTTTGGACCAAGACCTGCATCCCACATCTCATGGTGTGGTTTAATCTAGATGTGACTTAATGAAGTTAATTGTTGGTGTTGGTTGTGGTTTGAGTTTAAGTGTAATGACTGCCACATGTGGATGTGTTAGTGACTGTTGTAGTTCTACTGTCAGACCACTAGATGGTGACCTGGAGCTGATGATGTGCAGTGAAGAGCAGGTCAGTAAACAGGATGAGAAGAGTGAGGATTTCACTGCACTGACATCAGCTAAAACAGCCTCAGCTTTTATTAGGAAAGGATTCAACTAAAGTAAGTTTTATCTGGTAAACGATGGCGAAGAAACAACATAAATAAGATGAAGTTAATTCAGTGAGAATAAACAGCTGCTGTTTATCACCTGATCAGATTCAACTCTATTAGTAAATCACCAAACTTTCAATGAGTCCACAGGTCAACAGTTATCTGGGGGATTATCAACATGGAAAAGTTTTCAACAGGAAACACTGAGGCTTAAACAACTGTAACGACCAACAGCTGCTTAAGTCCACATGAATTATTAACTTTTATGAGACTTAATATAAAATGTGGACGATCAACGTTCAAACACAGAAACAGAGTCCAACATAAACAATGTAGAGTCTCATCATCATCATCTTTATTTGCAGACTGGGGAGTCCATTTAAAAACAAACAAAACAAGCAATCAACAAACAGAATAAATTTAAAAACATGGGTTAAAAATACAGACAAAACGTCATCAATATTATAAAAGACAACTGTACCAGTGTCGCCACAGGGATGACTGATATCTGATAAAACAACATCACTTTATAGTTTTATGGATGTTTTCTAGGTGTGGGCAGTTATACAACCCCAGTTCCAAAAGTGTTAGGACGCTGCATAAAATGTGAATAAAAACAGAAAAACATGATCTGTAAATCTCATAAACCCATATTTTATTCATAGTTGAACACAGCAAACAGATCAAATATTAATTAAAAGTAACTGTTTTTTAAAAACATAAAAGTCATTTTAAAAGTAAAGGCTACAACATGTCTGTAAAAAGTTGGGATGAAGGGAACAAAAGGCTGGAAAAGTCAGTGGAACTAAAAAGAAACAACTGAAGGAACATTTACCAAGGTCTGATTTGTTGGGGGGGATGGGGGAGGTCAGCCCCCCCTCTGGTTTTTACAGTCCTACTTCTGCTGATTGAATTTCATCCTCAGGGGGTCAACCCTGTCTATGATTAAAAATCAATTGAAATAACAGGCAGGTTGTGACTTGAGTTTTCTTACACCTATAGCCTACATTACTGGCACTAACTTTCACCTGAACCGAACTATCGACAGTCTCAGAATTTGTGAACGTCCTCATGCACATACGTCACTTCCCCGCCGGGCCACGCCCCTCTAAGTCAGACTGAGTGGCAAAAACCAACCGCGCTCAACATGACGGAGTATAGCAGTAAACACAGCCAGAGGAGGAAAATGTGAAATCTGAAATTAAATGAAGGACAGTTGGACTGGACATGGATCTGTACGAGCTACCAAAGAACAAGTGGTCCATGAACACTGACATGTGGACACAAATGGAGGATCCAGACCTGATCCAGGGGGGAGGGGGTCAGTGCTATTTGGACCTGAAACTAATATACATGGTTTCATCAGGACTGACAACCAGGGTCCAAAACTAGGACCAGAACCAGCTGATCCAAAGGGTCCAAAACTAGGACCAGAACCAGCTGATCCAAAGGCTCCAAAACTAGGGCCCAGAACCAGCTGATCCAAAGGCTCCAAAACTAGGGCCCAGAACCAGCTGATCCAAAGGCTCCAAAACTAGGGCCCAGAACCAGCTGATCCAAAGGTCATTTCCAGTCCAGCGTGGACTGACTCCAGTGAATATATGCATGATCTACTGGGACTGAGCAGATTTACTGAGCCTAGTTCAGATCCAGTCCTTTATCCAACACAGATACTACTGCTGTGGACCAGCAGGGCACCACTGCATTCTGGAAAATTAGGAGATTTTTCCACCTGTTTTTAAATTACGACATTGTTCTTGTAATATTATCGGTGTATTGTTGGAATATGACGACTTTAATCTCATAAACGTATGAGATTTTTGTTAAAGTATGAGGTTTTTTTTTTTATAGCTACCACTTTATTCTCATAACATTGTGATTCTTTTGTATTTGACTTTATCACAAAATTATGGGTTTCATATCGATATTTTATGACTATATACTCATAGTGACCAGTGTTTTTCTTTTCTTCTGTGGTCCTAATACTCCGTCGTAGCTTTATTCTCCAGTTCCCCATATTTGTAAAACGAGGTTAGCCTCAGTTTCAGTTAGTTTACTAATCATGTAGGAGCACAAGGTTCACAATCACAAAATGAAGACAAAAACCAGGAAAGATCTGATCATGAAATCAAGAGCTGCACTAAGAAGGAACGTTAGTCAAAACAATATGTAATTTAAGGTATAATTTTACCCAAAAATTCAGCATAAATTAATGTTAGCTGACACCAAACAGGATCCACAGATCTAGGTTTGGTTTCCTGGATTTGTGGATCCATCTACTTCTCTTTTCTTTGTCTTTTGGTGTCTGTAAAATGATAGCTCACACTGCTTTTCAAACCTGTTCATACAATCAGTTGCACAACAGCTCTGCCCCATTTTTTTATTAAATATTGTTCTTCAGTTTAGACAGTATTGAAGCCAATGCTTTCACTCGTCTCCCTCTTTCTGCTACTCAGTGGGCAGAACCACCGTGACTTCTGCTAGCGGTGACGTCACGTGCATACCCTCTATACCTTATCTATCTGTATGTATCCCCTACAGACCTGAATTCAGAGGTACGCACAAATCCACAGACGGCGGGTGGGTCCATACTGTACCTCACAATGAACGCAGATCTTATGGCCGCTCATAAAACTGGGGGATCAATAAATCATAAGACGGGGGAGATAATACGTAAGAGCAGGTAAGACAGTTCTCCATTAGGTACTGCTACGTACCTGTCGTTCTCTCCCTCTCTCCTCTCTATCTCTTTCTCAGGTATGTACATCATCAGGCGTCAGTGTACATGTTCAACTGCATCTTAATTAGGTTTTATGTTCGGTTTTACAGTCTGATTGAGCTTCCCGTTCGCCATAAATCCTCTCCCATGTTTGTGTGATCGGCCCTTATCACTGGTCCTGAAACTTAATCAGTTCATCTCCCACGTGGCAGGTGTGGCCTTCGCAGAAAATTAAATGTTTCATATATTTTAGTTTGCATTAAAGATGAATGTTCGAGTGGTCAACATGTAATAGAGCTGACCATTAACTTAAAAAAGAATTAGGCCTGTTGATTGCTTGTTTTTTCATGATTGAAAAAAACAAACAAAAAAAAAAACCCCGCAAAACATCCCCTCCTGTTTTTTTTTTACAAATTGCACCCTGCATTTAACATCTAATGAGGTTAATTATCAACAGTTCATACATGATGGGATATAAAAAGATGATTAGAGACACAGTCTGGCAGAAGTAAATATGGACTGAGGATCACCAACCTGAGACATCAGTCCTGGATGTGGAGGATCTTCAGGTCCTCAGGCTGCACTGCATTAAAACCACACATGAGTCTGTGATTAAATCAGTGCATGGGCTGAAGAACAGTTCTACAAACCACCATCTGAACACAGTTCACCATCACATCCACAAATACAAGTTAAAGCTCCATCATGTAAAGAAGAAGCCGTATCTTTGGCCTCATAGCATAATTCACTAAATCATATTTTTGATATCTGTGTATTTTTACTCTCTTAACACTGCTGTTTCATTTTATGCTGATATTTGGCCAAAAATCTGACTTAGGCAATTATATCATGAAGCTAACAGCATGTGAACATGATCCAGAACTGGCCATCTTGTCAGCACTCCAGTCCAAAGCCTGTGATGGTCTGGGGCTGCATTAGTGTCTATGGAATGGGCAGCTTCAACATCTGGACAGAAACATCAATGTGAAAGGAATCTACAGGTTTAGATCAACATCTGCTCCATCCAGACCATGACTTCTACACAGAACATCTGGAATGTTTCATCCAGACCATGTTCAACCACAGATGCATCGATTCAACAGCATAAGTTCATGGTAGAAGAGTCCTGGTCCTGAACCGGTCCAATGAAGTCCAGACCTTTCACCAAAAACAAGGACTGTGGATCCTCTAGAACAGGGGTCTCAAACATGTGGCCCAGGGGCCAAATCCGGCCCGCCAAAGGGTCTGATCCGGCCCTTGGAATGAATGTGTGAAATGCAAAAATTACACTAAGATATTAATCATTTTAGGTAGAGTTCCACATTCAGACCAATTCAACCTCCAGTGGGCAGGACCAAAAATACTATCATAATAACATAGAAATACTCACAACTCCACATTTTTCTCTTTGTAAATGTAAACATATTCATGTAATTTTACTGCATTTACACTACAAAAACTATCATTTCACAAAAAACGTGACTGACCTGAACAAATATGAACACCCTGAAATGTCTTAAGTGTAATTTTACCAATATTCTGCCTGTTACTGAATGTTTTGTGTTTGTAGATCCACTGTGATGTGTAAATTGTAATGTACATAGAGACATAATATTGTTGAAATTGTATTTATTTTTCTTAGAAATTTCAGTGCATGTTATTCGCATTGTTTTAAAGGATAATTTGTAGATGTAAACATTTTCATCATGTAATTTTACTTTTTTCACTCTTAACTCCAAACGTTCCTCTATGTTTGACATTATTTATATATCATTACCTTTATTTTTTACTGGTTCGGCCCACTTCAGATCAAATTTGGCTGAATGTGGGCCCTGAACTAAAATGAGTTTGAGACTCCTGCTCTAGAATCTACATCAGACCAGAGCAGGGCAACATTCCTCTAAAGTCCATCATCTGGTCTCCTCAGGTCCAGACGTTTACAGACATGTTAAAGAAGAGGAGATGATCCACAGTGGAAACATGGACCTGGAAAGACTTTATGGACACCAGTTTATACCATTAAATAAAACAGACCTTTTATTATATAAAACATTTGATGTGTTTTATATTTTATTTAAAATCAAATATGGGTTTATTCTGTTTTTAAGTTCATTTTACACAGTTTATACAGTTTTGAATGGGGGTTATAGAAATAAAAGTAAAGTTAGACTGAATTTCCTGATGACACAGTCTGAAATGTAAAGTGTTGGTGTTGAACCTTTGTGTGTTGTGTAATGATCAGTTCCATGTAATGACGTTTTATAATGAAAAGACTAAATAAATGTAATTGTATCAGATACAGAGAAGAAACTGAGATGAAATCTGTTTAACTGAAGTCAATAATCCACATGTTGGTGATGACACAGGGGTTCCATGTGAATGTATTGGTTCCATGTAGAATAGAACATTCACTGATGTTTGTCTTTTCTCTGTGGACAGTGTCTTTTATCAGATTTCAGGACAATGTGGGACAGTAAAGTGTTGGATAAATGTGAGTTTATCTCCATCAGTGGTAAAGATGACTTAAAGGAGCGTCTCTACATCTACAGACTCCATTCATTGGACAGTTTACACCCACATTCTGAACACTGTTTCTGATTGGTCCATTCACCTGAATGAGTTCTGCCTCTCTTCTGCCAATCAAATCAATGCATCGTCTCTGATCGACCAGAGTCTGACATGACTGACTGATGTCGACCACAGTGAGAACACCTTTAAATAAACTTTCAAACCAAAACACTACCACCTGAATTCAACAAATATTTTGACAAACTGTGAACAAACATGGACAGTCGTCACTGTCGGCTTCTGTCGTCAGGTTTCAATGGATGAGTTTAGGATTTTTCCAACGTGATATCATGAAATTGCATAAATATACACGCCACTTTTAATTGATGTGATATCTGTATAGATGATAAACTTTCCACGTGTATGTTCACGCTACATCATATAACACACACTTAGGGTTATGGTTACGTGAACCGGAGAACTTGATGTACATTGACATGTGACCAAATGGTGTTGAATAACACGTGAAAGAACAAAAATGTGTATGTACAGCACGCCAAATGCCATAAGAAATGGTATGACATACAATGCAATTCGGGATGTAATGATTATCGGTATAACAACAAACTGCGGTAAAATTCCGGACGGTTAGTATTACCGTTTAAATTCTAATTATCACGATAACTGTTTGATTACCGCACTTTCAACACAAACTTGATCTGGAAACTGGTCAAACAATGGCTATAAGGTTCCATCTTTAATGCACATTAGTATGTTTGATGTTTACATGTTCATATTTGAATGTTTCTGACACAGAAAGTACATTGTGCCTATTACCTTGTTTTTTTGGTTTTTTTTTTTTCCAAATACAACTTGGTTACATTATTTCAGGTTGTGTATAAATACTTTCTGAACATTTTAAGCACATTTCAACAATACCATGATAACAATGGAAACCATGATAATTTTGGTCACAATAACTGATACGAAATTTTCATATCGTTACATCCCGAAATGCAATTTCATGAGATTTGACTCTTCAGCTTCATCATCCACTTTCAGACATTTGTTCCCAGTGACTTTACGTCAGTGAATTCATTAAAGTAGTTCCATTAATAATTATATTTGAGTAACTGGATCATGAGTGAACAAATACATGTTAACGGTCCATTTTCCCACACTAGTAGTGACCCCTAAACGCCTCCTAAAAACAGCTCCAGAGGGAGGAGGTCATCATTACTCACCAGTGTGAGACTAAATCCAGCAGAGTCTGGTCTGATCCTGTCTGTGTGAATCAAACCCATGTACAGACGTGTTGACGAAGCTCCACTTACTGTAGCTGAACGCTGTCTGAAGACGTCTGTTTAGAGACAAAGCTCTGTTCGTCTGCAGTGACGAGTCTGTCCTGACGCTCCAAGCCTCTGCTCCTTCTCCTTATTCTGTCTACTGTGTCTGAGACGAAGAGGTGATCATAAAACCATAAACCAGTCCCAACCTGCAGGACCAGGTCAAAGATCAACTGATGCAGCTTTGTATGACTTTATATGCTTATTGGACCATAAACCTCAGCTCTGTCTACAGTTATAGTACTAATGTTACCTGTGGACAGGGACTGGATTTGTTGACTTCAGCTTTTGCATATTTCCTTATTTACAGTAGGTTTATAATAATATAACAGCATGGAGGAATGGTAGTATGGTTGGTCTGAGAGAGGTGGTCCACATTTTGTACATTGACCTTGACAAACACTTTACAAGATGTATAGATAATGATTCATTAATGTGCACAGATGAACAGGTAAGGCCTTGTTCAGCCTCCAACCTTCACTCATGGTGTGCATTACAGAAAATAAAAATAGGCATATAAAGGCTGGTAAACATCATCATACCCACACATGAACCTGATCCACACAGACACAATAACCCTGCTGAACCCCTGCACACAAAACAACACAACTGAGCAAAATGTCACATACCCACAATGCAATGGGACAAACACCACAGTATAATTAGATCCACTCAGTGTGTGGATGAGGCCCTGTTGTATCTGCTGATATTATTTCTTTGAGTTTGACCTAAAACTGATCTGACTTTAGCCTAAATGTGCTCACATAGGACAATACTGCCCCCTAAAGGTACACCTCTACAGTACACAAGTTTAACCTACATGTGTGAAATCTGGTGAAAACTGAACTGGTCACATGACCTCAACTCAACATCCGCCATTTTGGATTTTAGGCTTTTTTTTTTCTTTTTTTTTTTTATTAGCTTAGTTGTGTAATTTATTTCATTGTATTTTAACAAAATGATTTATTCAGAATCATGAGCAGACATCGGTGAAGTTCATTTTGAAGAGTTGGACTCATTTATATGTTGATGTGTTGTCGTATTCTGCATATTCTAAGGTGTGTATGTCATACTTTAACTCCTCTCTTCTGTGTTGTGTACTAGTTGTACGTTAGTTTCATGTGTTTAATCTGTTTCCTGTTGTGTGAACTTGTTGGTTGTGTTTTTCTTTGACTTCCTGCGTTTCCTGTCGTAC